>NC_087349.1:102634027-102937057 GCF_030014295.1 Loxodonta africana
GATACCGAGTTTTTCCAATACTATATCTCTTTCTACAGATGTAGTCAATTTGATTCCTGTGTATTCCATCTGGTGAGGTCCATGTGTATAGTTGTCTTTTATGTTATGAAAAAAGGTATTTGCAATGAATACGTTTTTGGTCTTGTAAAATTCTGTTATGCAATTTCTGGCTTCATTTCTATCACCAAGGCCATATTTTCCAACTACTGATCCTTCTCCTCTGTTTCCAACTTTTGAATTCCAATCACCAGTAATTATCAATGCATCTTGATTGCATGTTTGAACAATTTCAGACTGCAGAAGTTGGTTAAAATCTTCAATTTCCTCATCTTTAGCATGTGTAGTTGGTGTGTAAATTTGAGGAATAGTAGTATTAACTGGTTTTCCTTGTACATTTATGGATATTATCCTATCATGGACAGAGCTGTATTTCAGGGTAGACATTGGCATGTTCTTTTTGACATTGAATGTGACTCCATTCCTCTTCAGTTTGTCATCTTGGAATAGTAAAACATATAATTGTCCAATACAAAATGGCCAATATCAGTGCATTTTAGGTTACAATGCATAGGATATAGATCTTTATGCATTCCATTTCATTTTTTATGAACTCCAATTTTCCTAGATTCATACTTCATATATTCCAAGTTCCAATTGTTAATGGATGTTTGCAGCTATTTCATTTCATTTTGAGTGGTACTACATCAGCAAGTGAAGTTCCTGAAAGCTTGACTACATCCACATCATTAAGGTTGACCTTACTTTGATGAGGCACCTCTTCCCCAGTCATATTTTGAGTGCCTTCCAACCTGAGGGGCTCATCTTCTAGCACTATTTTCAGACATATTCAACAGATACAGATAAGATTTTCACTAGCCATTTTTTTCAGAAGTAGACTGCCACGTCCTTCCTCCTAGTCTGTATTAGTCAGGGAGCATGCTGAAACCTGTTCATCGTGGGTGATCCTGCTGGTATTTGAAATATTGATGTCATCACTTGCAGGATCACACCAACATGCAAGCCACCACAGTACGACAAACTGTCAGACACAACAAAGTGACATTGGGTACATTTTTCACAATGTGTCAGCATTCTCATTATTTCTCTTCTGCTTATTCTGCTTCCTTTCATCTAGCTTTCCAGCCCCCTCCCTCCTTCTGGTCTTTCCTTTTGGGTAAATGCTGACCTTTTGGTCTCATAGAGTTGATTTTTTCTTTTTTTTTAAATCACAGTACTCATGGTGATATTGTTTATTTTACAAGCTCACCTGTTGTTTAACTGAAAGGTGACATTCAAGAGTATTTTCAGTTCAAGCCTTAAAGGGTGTCTCAGGGCAAAAGTCTCAGGGGTTACTGTGCATTTTTAAGATTTTGAGTTTTGTTCTACTCTTACGATCCAGGACTGTCTATTGTGTACCTGGGTAGAATGGCCATAGTGATAGCTGGGCACCATCTAGTTCCTCTGTTCTCAGGATAGATGAGGCTGTGGTTCATGTGGGATATTAATCCTGTACAGTAGTTTCTTCTTTGAGTCTTTGGTTTCCTTGTTTCTCTTTTGCTCCAGAGAAGTGCAGACCAATAGATGTATCTTAATTGACTGCTTGCAAGACCCCAGATGCTAGTCACCAGACTAGGACATAGAACAGAAACTTTATGAGCAATGTTATTCCAATTGACTGAGTTGTCCCACAAGACTATGGTCCTAATCCTTCAAACCCAGTAAATCAATCCCATGAGGTGTTTGGTTGTGTCCAGGACATATTTGTAACTGTGCCCCCTTTTTGCTTTATTATATATATGTAAATATATATGCAGCACAAACATGTATATAGCTATGCCTGAAGATAGAATACCAGAAAGATGATTACCTGTGTTTTATTGATTATGCAAAGGCATTTGACTCTGCAGATCATAGCAAATTATGGATAACCTTGCAAAGAATGGGCATTCCAGAACACTTATTGTGCTCATGAGGAACCTATACATAGATCAAGAGGCAGTCATTTGAACAGAACAAGGGGATACTGCGTAGCTTAAAGTCAGGAAAGGTGTGCATCAGGGTTGTATCCTTTCACCATACCTATTCAATCTGTATGCTGAGCAGATAATCTGAGAAGCTGGACTATATAAAGAAGAACGGGGCATCAGGATTGGAGGAAGGCTCATTGACAATCTGTGTTATGCAGTTGACGCAACTCTGCTCGCCGAAAGTGAAGAGGACTTGAAGTACTTACTGATGAAGATCAAAGACCACAGCCTTCAGTATGGATTTTACCTCAACATAAAGAAAAGAAAAATCCTCACAACTGGACCAGTAAGCAACATCATGATCAATGGGGAACAGATTGAAATAGTCAAGGATTTCATTTTACTTGGATCCACAATCAACTCCCATGGAAGCAGCAGTTCAGAAATCAAAAGACTCATTGCATTGTGTAAATCTGCTGCAAAAGACCTCTTTAAAGTGTTGAAAAGCAAAGATTGTCGCCTTGAAGACTAAGGTGTGCCTGACCCAAGCCATGGTATTTTCAGCACCTCCCCCCCATATGCTTGTGAAAGCTGGACAGTGAATAAGGAGGACCGAAGAAGAATTTATACTTCTGAATTGTGGTGTTGGTGAAGAATACTGAGTATATCATGGACCTCCAAAAGAAAGAACAAATCTACCTTGGTAAAAGTAAAACCAGAATGTTCCTTAGAGGCAAGGATGGCAAGACTACGTCTCACATACTTTGGACACGTTATCAGGAGGTATCAGTCCTTGGAGAAGGACATCATGTTTGGTAGAATAGAGGGTCAGCAAAGAAGAGGAAGACCGTCAGTGAAATGGATTGACACAGTGGCTGCAACAATGGGCTCAAGCACAGCAAGGATTGTGAGGATGGCGGAGGACTGGGCAATGCTTCGTTCTGTTGTACACAGGGTTGCTATTAGTAGAATCAACTCGACAGCACCTTACAACAACAACAACACAGATACACCTCTGTGTGCCTACCTAATACACACATATACCTTCCTATACACAGGTATGCATACTTATCTACCTATGTATCCACACATATATTTTTTGGTCATTATTGCTGTTATTGCAAATTTGTATATATATTTACCAGAAATGTCCCTTATTCTTGTGTACTTCTTAGTATCATCTTTTACCTTGGTCAAGTTGTGCAGATTTCACCTGCATTTGATATTGCCTTTCCCACCACCAAAAATAAAAAGTGTCTACTATCTAGAAAGTGATTTCCCCTCCCTTCCACTCCCATCCTTGGTAATCACCAAAGAACATTGTTTTCTATATGTGTACCTATTCTTTTCTTTTTATAAAAGTGAGATCATACAATATTTGTCCTTTTGTGATTGACTTATTTCACTAAAGATAGTGTCCTCCAGATTCATCCATGTTATAATATGTTTCAGAAAGTCATCATTTTTCTTTATAGCTGTGTAGTATTCCATTGTATATATGTACCACAATTTGTTTTATCCATTAATTTTTCTGTTGAGGGGCACTTAGGTTGTTTCCATCTTTTTGCTATTACGAGTAATCCTGCAATGAACATAGATGTGCATATGTCTATTCATGTCACTGCTCTTAGATCTCTAGGGTATATACCTAGGAATGGAATTGCTGAATCGCAAGATAGTTTTATCATTTTGAGGTGGCATCACACCTTTTTTATATAACGGTTGTACCCTTTTACAATTCTTCTCATACCTATGTGAATGTCATGGTTATGATGTGTGGTAAGATACTGGGGTTCATCCTGGTATCAAAGATTTGAAGGACCTCGAGCCAGAAACTGAAAATGGCATCTATGTGTTTTGCTAAAGTCTCTGGATCAGAACAACATTCTGAAGCTTGCCAGTGGAAGACATTGGGCACCTTGCTGATGAAGTTTTACCAGTCTTTAGGACCTAAAGAGGAGCCAGCCACTTCTTTTTCAGGGTGTATGTATAGAATGAACTAAGACTTCCAAACCCCATAGGAGAGCTAGCTTTGACAGGGTCAGAAAGTTTTCCTTAATTAGCTTGTCTATGTGTGTGTTTATGTGTGTAATATCTCTTTGTTTCCCATCAGCCAATTTTAGCTGGACCTAATGAAGGACATCAGTTTTGTTCACATGATTGTTCGGAGCACTATCAAGGGAGGGGCGGTAATATCAGAGGGGGAGAACACCAGAAAGGTAGTGAAACTCAGGAGGAAATTCATAGGAGTGTTTATTTAGATACCCCCTTCCAGCAGTAAATTCTCTTTCCAATACTAAACTCTGAAGAATCTCTGTCTTATTAAAAATAATATTGCCTTAGCGAATTATTGAGAAAATGAAACAATGTTGATATGAATAAACAGAGGTGTATCTGGGCTGTGACCCTAGGTTTGCTCTTGCCTCTGAGCTTCTCAGAGATTTCTCAGCTATTTGACCTGGATCTCTATGATTTAGTCACCCAGAAGGTTTTAGGTCCTGATAAGATTGATTCATACCCTTTAAACTTACAAAAAACTAATTTGCACCAAAAAGCCAATTAGATTTTGGGCTCCTAAAGGACAGGGGTATCTTTATCAGTTTCGATTCCTCAGTTCTGAGCATGTGTGTTTGGTACATTTTATGTGGCTCAAAAGGCTCAATACATGTTTGTTGGATAAATCTGTATTATGTTAATGTGGGGAGAAAAGCTTTTACAGTTTCCGTCTATTTCCCTCCTTGCTTAAAGTGCCTTCTTTTTAGTCCAAAAGCCTGACATAGCAAGTTGGTATTCACCAGAGGATGTGAGCCTGTGTTCATAGCAAATAGAGCCACGCGGGGAGAGCAGGGGAGAAGAGTAGCTGGGATTCTAGAACTCTTTGGAGTTATCTGAGACTTAAGATCCCCTGATGGTGTCTCTCTTGGACATGGCTAACCGCATTCTTTTCGTTCTCATGTTCAGTGTTTCAAGTGGACCCTTCAGAACTGCTTAGGTCATCCTCTTCTCATGGCTATTTCTAACACTTTTATATCGTTAAATCCTACGTTGCTGGGGATTACATTCAGAGGACTAGATCCTCTTGCTTCTGGGAGGAACACTCATAGGCTAATCCCTTCTTAATACACTGTGAATTCCTGATCTCCTGGGCCAGCAAATGCCCCTTCCGTGACCTCTGTTTCGTTCATCTTTTCTGTCAGTGGAGCTGAGAAAGCAAATAAATTTAAAACAGTTATGAGCGCAATAGTAAAATGGCTTGAAAACTCCTTGAGAATAGTTTGAACAGCATTATTAGACATGATGAGAGTATGTGCAGGTATTACTGAGACTGTGGTGGAGCGAACATTGAACTAAGAGTTAGAATCCTGGCTTTTCTACTTGAGCAAAGTTACTTAATTGTGCTGAGCCTTCATTTCCTTACTCTGAAATAAATAAAACTTTACTTACAATCAGAAATAAATAATATTACCATATATCTATTTATAAAATCAGTTGCTGTCAAGTCGATTCTGACTCATGGCAGCCCCCTGTGTCAGAGTAGAACTGTGCTCCATAGGGTTGCCAATGGCTAAATTTTTGGAAGTAGATTGCCAGGACTTTCTTCCAAAGTGCCTGTAGGTGGGCTCAAACCTCTAACCATTTGGTTAGCAGCCGAGTACATTAACTGTTTGTTCCTCCTGGGAGCTCCATATCTATCACAACCACCACCCATTGCTGTCAAGTCAATTCTGACTCATAATGACCCTACAAAACAGACTAAAACTGCCCCACAGGATTTCCAAGGCTGTGATCTTTATGGGAGCCGACTGCCATATCTTCCTCCTGCAGAGCTACTGGTGAGTTGGAATGACTGACCTTTTGGTTAGCAGCTGAGCACTTAACCACTGTACCACCAGGGCTTCTTCATATCTGTCTATATTGTCGTTGTTGTCAGGTGCAGCCAAGTCAGTTCCAATGCAAAGCAACCCTGTGTACAACAGAACGAAACACTGCCCGGTCCTGCACCATTCTCACAATCATTGTTATGCTTGAGCGCGTTGTTTCAGCCACTGTATCAAACCATCTTGTTGAGGATCTTCCTCTTTTTTGCTGACTCTCCACCAAGCATGATGCCCTTTTCCAGGGACTGATTCCTCCTGATAACATGTCTAAAGTGTAGGTTCCCATAAACACAAGGTAATATTGCATATAACCTCTTGATAGCAAAATATTCTTATAGCCACCAATTTTGAGGGGACCTTCTCATGCCTGGAATTGACTCGACAGCAGTGGGTTTTCTCATTCCTGAGCATGGCAAATAGCTAAGAGTTTTAGTCAGGAAGACCTATGTCAGTCCCTGCCTCCACCATCCTCCCATACCTCCCTCTAACACTTAACACGTTTTGCATTTTCTACATAAATGTTATTATCTGAAAATTTCCTCTGAAAATGAACCAGAACGTGTACAAAAATATCCATCTTTCTTCTACTAGGAAGCGTGAACTACCAGTTTTCCATTCCTAGAGAAGAGAGCTGTTCTTATATTGATTCTGATCCGATGTTTTTCACTATTCTTCAGGGGCAGAAGCCACTGAGCAATAAGTTCATTCAATGAATGAATTCTAACAATCTGACAATTTTCCTGTATCCAGTAACCCAATCCTTATAGTATCTTTAGGGATAAATCAGTCTCATAAATCCCTTTAAGAGAAGTTTATTTCTAGTTAGAGAGTATAAATTTGATACTGAGATACCTTTGAACCTCATTAGTAATCAAAAACAAAAGGTAAATCCAGGGAAATCCTCCAAGGCTTGATCACAGCAGCTGGGAAATATTAAAACATCTATAAACACTTCTCTTTTTACTTGCAGGACACAGCACCACTTTTAAATTAGCACATGAAGCAAAAAAAAAAAAAAATTAAGGTATTAGAAAATTGCACACAATATCCTTTAAATTCGTGAGTTTTGGAGTGAAAAAATACGCAAGAATAGTGATTTTGCCAAATCATTACAATTTAGCCAAATCATTAATTAGACTTCTGTTTGTAATTAAGTTTAAAGAAAAAATAGCTTATGTAGTGCCATGAATCTCCCTATAGAAGTTCAGTAAGTGAAGTATTGACTAAGTCTGGTAGGAAATGCAAAACACACAATTCACGTCTTGTGAAATTTGAATACATTATCCTTGACAAGCAAAATGAAAATAATATACTGAGACCACAGTTTCAAAAAGTAAACAATTACACTGAATAATAGAGGAATAAAGATGGCCATTGTTAATGAATTTGCTAATGATTATTTTCTGTAAGATATATGCTCTGGAGTGTTCTTAGTTTCACATATTCAACATAACACCTTTGATTAACAAGAGAAAACTATTATCTCAGCTGTGAGGATGGCCTTATCAGAAGTTATTTACCTTAACCTGGCAATTATGCTTGATTTTAATTACATTAATGAAAGGTAAAATTATGCATAAACCTGAAATTAAAATGGCCTACTTTAGCAGAAACAATCTGAATATTTTTCCTAATTATATTGGTGCATATTATTCAAATAAATGAAAGAGCCATGCTAAACAATTCTTTGTGGCAATAACCAACAGGAAAATATAATTAATTCTTATAATTAAAAAAAAAAAACTGGAATATGCATGGTCGAGATATACACAAGAGTGCTTTTCAAAATACTTAATAACTGCCAAGCATGGGCCCTCACCAAAACTGTAAGATGCTGGCCATAGCATTGCAGCAGTGACGTTGAGGCTGCATCCTGAGCCAGGTGTTGAATCTTTCTATTTTGGATCATTGGAAATTCCAGAATGATCCCAGCAAGGGTGCAGAGGATGCAGGATAGCAGTTATCTGTCAATTGATATGAAATACATTGATATTTTGATGACCAGTATGGGTGTACCAATGCTGAATATCATTGGATGTACAAGCTGAATGTCAGTCGTGGGGAATATCTAATAATTTATCAGTAATCATTTATTTCCCATTAAACATTACAAAAGGAACCTGCCATGACTCTGTGGCCTCTGCTGACAGAACTAATTTGTAAGTGCAGAGCAGGTACAAGAGAAGAATACCAGGTGCAATGCTGTTTAAAAACCTTTAGGAGATATTTGAGTTCAATTGCTGGTAATGAGCAGGCTAACTTGTAGCACACCAAACCTCTCACGTTCTCTTATGGAACAATGAGGAAAACTGAATAAAATTAAAGTATTGTGTTTGAAAGCACTGAAGAACTAACAAGAATGCCAAGACTTCAGGGGCCAAGATCCCAAAGAGAAGGAAAACACTTTGAAGCGAGCCCTATGCTCACTTCACTTTGTCACTTTCTCCTCTCAGGACATTTACTGCTTTTTAACTCCTGGAAAAGAAACTTACCAGAAAATGGTGACTTAGAGTTTGCACCGGATTTACTGGGCTTGGATTCAGGGATACTTAAGGCAGCCAGGACTTAATGGGCCAAGATCTCAGAGAAAAGTGAATCACAGAGAAGTGATCCTGACTTTTGGCACGTAATTTTCCCCTAAGGCATTTGCCAATTATTAAGATGTGAATATATGGGACTAGAGGCAGAAAGATCTGCTAAGAGGCTCAAATGCTAAGCACAGATTTTAGCATTCTTACGATGCTGAGGAAACAGAACATGCTTCAGGGCTGTCCAAAGTGAAGGGGACTTAGTAGATGGCATGGACCTTAAAAATAACTGTGATTCATGTATTTAGGGGAGCACTGGTGGTGCAGCGGTGAAGAGCTACCGCTGCAAACCAAAACGTCGGCAGTTCGAATCCAGCAGCTGCTCCTTGGAATTCCCATGGGGCAGTTCTACTCTGCCCCACAGGGTCCCTATGGGTCAGAATCAACTGCATGGCAATGAGATTGTTTTTGTTTTTCAATGTATTTAAGAAAGTACGTGAAAGATAGAAACAGAGAATTTCATCTCCCAAAAATCTGTCATTTATAAAAATAATCAACTGAGAATTCTACAAATGCAAAATATAATGGCATATCAAGAATAAAACAGCTAGGTTTAATAGTGGATTTACACATATATAAAAGAGATTTATTGAACTGTAAGATAAGTCAGTAGAAATATCCAAAATGAAAGTCAACAATTGATAAATAAAAAGAACGTAAGAGTCACGTGGCATATGGAAAAGAACTCTATCATACAGGTAGTTGGAATTTCTTAAGGAAAAAAAGAAAAAGAACTAGGAAGAAGTAATGTTTAAAAAGATAATAGCTGAGCATTTTACAAAACTGAAGCAAGATATCAAATTATAGACTCAAGGATTATTCAAAACAAAAGGAAGAAAAATATAAAAAAAAAACCATGCTGACCTACATTAAAGACAAAGCAAGATGGCCGGAAATCCAAACATAGAGAAAATCTTAAAAGCAACTGAAGTGGCAGCAAGGGATAATCTTATTTACTGATAAATAGCTCAAGATTGACATATTTAAAATGTCAAAAGAAAATAGTGCTGAAAGAAAGTAACTTCTACCATAGAATTCTATACCGAGCAAAAACAAGGATAGGTTCTGGTTCTGGGGACAAGCGGAAGTAGAAACACTTCTTAGTCCTCCCACTGAGTACAGCTAAAAACTCTGGACAGTGTACTTTAACCCTTTCGTGGACGATTTTTTTTTTTTTTTTTTGGTGATGTCATGTTTTTCATTAACTGATGCTGAATCATTGTTTGTTGTTAGTTTTTTATTATTTGAAAAAAATGACGTGCCAATTGCAAGTAAGACATATCAGTCCCATGTTCCATGAAGCACATCACACAGACACCCCAATAATTTGGTCCCTCAGGGAGTTTAGATGTGTCTATGGAGCTTCCATGACCTTGCCTTGGTCAAGTTGTGCTGGCTTCCCCAGTATTATGTACTGTCTTAACCTTCACAAAAGTTACCACTTATCCATTGTCTATTTAGTGTTTTTCCCTCTCCACCCCTACCCTCCCTTGTAACCATCAAAGATTGTTTCTTTTTGCGTGTAAATCTTTTCATGAGTTTTTGTAGTAGTGGTCTCATACAATATTTGTCCTTCTGTGATTGACTTATTTCATTCAGCATAATGCCCTTCAGATTCGTCCATGTTATGAGATGCTTCACGGATTCATCATTGTTCTTCATTGTTGCATAATACTCCATTGCGTGTATGTACCATAGTTTATCCATTCATCTGTTGATGGACATCTAGATTGTTTCCATCTTTTTGCTATTGTGAATAATGCTGCAATGAACATAAGTGTGCATGTGTCTATTCATGTGACGGCTCTTATTTTTCTAGGATATATTCCTAGGGCTGGGATTGCTGGATCATGTGGTATTTCTATTTCTAACTTTTTAAGGAAGCTCCGTATCATTTTCCAAAATGGTTGCACCATTTTGCATTCCCACCAACAGTGCAAAAGAGTTCCAATCTCCCTGCAGCCTCTCCAACATTTGTTATTTTCTGTTTTTTTGATTGGTGCCAGTAAAGTCAGGGTGAGATGGTATCTCGTTGTGTGGTTTTGATTTGCATTTCTCTAATGGCTAGTGATAGAGAGCATTTCTTCATGTGTCTGTTAGCCACTTGAATGTCTTCTTTGGTGAAGTGTCTGTTCATTTCCTTTGCTCATTTTTTAATTGGATTATTTTTCTTTGTGTTATGGAGGTTTTGGATTTTCCTGTAGATTTTAGAGATTAGACCTCTGTCTGATCTGTCATCGCCAAATTTTTTTTTCCCAGTCTGTATGTTCTCTTTTTACTCTTTCGGTGAAGTCTTTTGATGAACATAAGTGTTTAATTTTTAGAAGATCCAAGTTATCTAGCTTATGCTCAGGAGTTTGTGTATTGTTAGTTATGGTTTGTATCATGTTAATACTGTGTATTAGAGTTGATCCTATTTTTTCTTCTATGATCTTTATAGTTTTTGGTTTTATATTTAGGTCTTTGATCCATTTTGAATTAGTTTTTGTGTATGGTGTGAGGTATGGGTCCTATTTCATATTTTTGCAGATGGATATCCAGTTTTGCCAGTACTATTTGTTAAAAAGACTCTTTTCCCGTTTAGTTCAGTAGTGAAGTCAATCCTGAGGTTCACACCTCATCCAAAAATTAGACAGGCCCATAAAACAAAATGAGATAGGGGCACACCAGCCCAGGGACAAGGTCCAAAAGTCAAAAGGGGACAGGAAAGCTGGTAATAGGGACCTCAAGGTCAAGAAAGGAGAGTGTTGACATGTTGTGGGGTTGTTAACCAATATCATAAAACAATATGTGTACTAACTGTTTAATGAGAAGCTGGCTTGTTCTGTAAACCTTCATCTAAAGTACAATAAAAAAAAAAAAAAGACTCTCTTTTCCCCATTTGATGGACTTTGGGCCCTTTTTGGAGACCAGGTGACCATATTTGGATGGATTTACATCTAGGTTCTCAATTCTGTTCCACTGGTCAATGTATCTGTTGTTGTACCAGCACCAGGCTATTTTGGTATTAGGCCTACTTTACTCTTCTTCAGTAGTGTTTTACTTATCCAGGAAAGCCCACATAAATCTTGCTGTCTTTAGTCAAAGAACCAGGAAAGGTGCAGCCTAGCATGACAGAGAATTTTTAAACATTGACCACCTTACTTCAGCCAAACACCGTGAAAGAACTGCAGCCCCACTCCCACCTCCATCAGCAAAGGCTATGTGGGGAGTCTAGACTTTCATCCTGGCATTGCTGCAAAGAGACATTTCTATTCCACCTCTGCCAAGTGGTGTCAGAGAAGGCTGAGTGGGGTGCCCGGACTTTCATCCCTGCTAGCAGTAATAAGGACCATCTCCCACAGTGTAAACGGAGACTTGTAGACCTTCTTCCAGCGACAGCAAGGTACACCTCTCCCTTCCTGCTGGGGTGGTGTCAGAGGAGGCCAAGTGAGAAGTCAGGGCTTTTGCCACCTTCCTGCAATAACAAGTACATTTCACCTGTGGTGCCAATGTAAGCCACATGGGTAGGAGTAATGAGGCACCCCTACCAGGGTTATGTCAGCAGAGGCCTAATACCAAACCAAAAAACCCAAACCCATCGCTGTTAAGTAGATTCCAACTTATAGTGACGCTATAGAACAGAGGGAAACCCTGGTAGCGTAGTGGTTAAGTGCTACAGCTGCTAACCAAGAGGTCAGTGGTTCAAATCCATCAGGCGTTCCTTGGAAACTATGGGGCAGTTCTACTCTGTCCTATAGGGTCACTATGAGTAGGAGTCGACTCGACAGCAGTGGGCTTAGTTTTTTTTATAGAACAGAATAGAACTGACCCATAGGGTTTCCAAGGAGCAGCTGGTGGATTTGAATTGCCAGTCCTTTGGTTAGAAGCCATAGCTCTTAACCACTGTTCCCCAAATCCAACCCAGCAGTAGCAAGGATCACCCCCCACCAACAGAGGGGGAATTTGGATTTCCACTCCTACCTGGCAATAATGAGGTGGTACCTCCTTTTCCTTGACAAAGAGTAGTCAAAGGAAGCCTGCTAGAAGTTTTAAATATAACCCAAAGTCTCATATAACATGATATCCAAAATTTCCAAAATAAAAAATCACTCATTATACCAAAAACTTGAAAATTTTCAACTTGAATAAGAAAAAAAGAAATCAACAGATGCCAACGCTGAGAATGCACAGATGTTGGAATTACCTGACAGGCATTTTAAAGTGGCCCTCATAAAAATGCTTCAAAAAGCAAATATCAACACTCTTGGAACAAATGAAAAATTAGAACATTTCACCAAAAAAAAAAAAAAAATAGAATGTCTCCATAAAGAAATAGAAAATGTAAAGAAGAAGCAAATTAAAATTATAGAACACCTTGAGTCTGTCAGGTTTCTGTCCTCTTCAGATGGATCTCAGTGGGTTAGGGCATTAGGCCAAGTTAAACCAGAGTTCAAGTGTGTCACAGTCTTTACTTCGCGCTTGTCTGTCCAGTGTCTTCTCCTCATAGTGATCCAGGTGGGGCTGCCAGAACCTCCTTGGGTCAGTGAGGAAACATGAGTATGTTGCATTATCCGTCCAAAGAGTTTAGGGCTAGGCACATATCTAGATCAAGATAATCAGAGTAAATTCTGGAATTCTTGCTGGAATTCTTGATAAAGTTACCCTCTTTTTCATCTGAATATACTCAACTATAAGAATGGAAGCCCAGATTTCCAGTTGTTTTTTGCTATGCCTTTTTTTTTTTTTTTTGGTGGTAGCATTTTTTGAGCTGCGTCAAGAGACAGAAAAAAAGACACAGTAAGATATAGGGTCCTGGTGATGTGGCTTGAACATCCAGATCCATCTGGACTTTCTTGCTTAAGTGATTTTGAGTTAGGTTTTGGTCACTTGCTTCAGAAAGAACCCTGAGGAACAAAGAATCGTAATGAGAAAAAGCTTATTTTATATGATAATTTTCTGTATTCAAATATGGGTTGGGATTTATGCTTATTTTGTACCTACTGTTTTCAAAGCACTCTACTAAATTTTGTATATATTAACTCACCTTATCCTCACAAAATCCAGTCTGGTGAATGTGATTTCTATATTTTATAGATGAGTAAAGAAGGAGGTTCAGAAAGTTTAAAAAAATGTGTCCAAGTCCCCTTGTATAGTAAATTACAGAGGTAACATTCAAGACCAAAATTGCTAGCCTTAAAGACTGCCTTTAGAGTGAGATTTATCTGTGCATATGTGAGGAAGATAAAATGTGTTACATATAATGATTCCTCCATCACTTCATTTTCATTGCTGTACTGCAACTTTTAGATATATACTAATATGAAAAATCAAATATTTAGCAGTGAGCCAACATACGAAGAGGAGAGTTTTATTACAATATCTTTTATCTGAAGGCTTAACTAAGATTTAACGAACACTTCCAGAGGACAATAAGATAATAACAGGATGGGCTACAGAAATTATTTGTAGTCAAAATTAATTTCAGCGCAATGGTGAAATGATTTATGAATATTATGCCTCCACATGTTCACTTATGCACACATAAACATTCATATTCTGATCACTTTACCTTTGAATAATAGAAATTTAAGGCATTACAAACGAATATTTAGAAATGCCCTTTAACTTACAGAGTGATGAATAATATTTGAATGTGATCTGTTTTGGATATAGTATTGTATTCTGTCCTTAAACAATGGCTGATATTCATTATTTCCATCTGTAAGCAATGAATTAAATTGCTTTCTTGATGCAGCCCTTTTATTTGCTAGTCAAAGAATATTACAAATGATTGAAAGGATTTATAAAATGAGGTGGCTGAGATTCGTTCTTATTTGCTTCCAGCTGAAAGCATAATATACTTAATGCTTTCAGGATATAGAGGGGCTAACAGATGTCAAAAGACCAGAGAAAGCTATTTTGCAAAGATCATTCAAATACCAAACAAAAATATTTTCTTTTCCAAAGTTCATATACTTTATCAGACATTATATGGCAGAAAACAATTTTCTGTTTATGTAAAATATACCTTTTTTTTTTCTTTTCAATAAAAAATAAAAGTTGTTATGATAAAGGTTAAGGACACTGGATTATAAATGAATGTAACATACGTTTGTCTTCTTTAAAGAACCATTACCATTGATTTTTACTGTTTACTATTACTATTAATTCTGTCTTTCTGTATGAAGTAGACAAATAATTTTTGTTTAAAGATAGAAGCAAAATAATTGAAAATCAAAGATTGTTTTTATTTATGATATTGCTTTACCAGCTTTCTAAACTGATGTGCGTTTTCAGGGCTGACTATAATGCTGGATGTTATACTCCATACCTGCAGAAAGTGTGCATTTACTTTAGTGATCAGAGGTTTGTAACTTTGGCTAATTATGCTTGAAAGAATAACCATAATTTCACATGTTAGAGTTTTAAGGACAAAATGGTACTTTGAAGGGATAAACTACTTAATGCTGTTTCGACAGGTTCTGTGTAAACAAACAGTAGAATGTTGGCAAGGTTTTGCAATCAAGGACAGTATTTAATAAAGGCAGTAAGGAGTAAACAAAAGGGAATATTATTTCTGGATTTACATTTTGTCTTACCTCAGTCCAAAGATTTACTGTCAGTACAATCCAAAAACATATTTAAGGTCTTACCTGGGATGCCAGCCTGCTCATATATAAAAAATATACAGGTTACTTAAATGAATTGGTGTGTTTCTGACAGAAGCTCCTTTTGGAATCAATCAAGAATGCTATGAACACAGTAACTATGGGCTTTAAACACTTCTATCTCATTTTCCAGAGCCCTGGGAGTGCAGTGGTTAAGAGCTTGGCTACTAACCAAAAGGTCAGCAGTTTGGATCCACCAGCTGCTCATTGGAAACCCATGGAGGTTCTACTCTGTCCTATAGGGTTGCTATGAATCGAAATCGACTTGAAGCCATTGGTTTTTTTTTGTTTGTTTGTTTATCTCATTTTCCTCTTTTTAATCCCTGGGGGAACTTCTCCCATACACATGAATATCATGAGCAACCATTTTGTATAAGGCGACCTTGCCCCTCTGGCCATAGTTGATTGACCCAAGGATTAACTTAAGATGGGTGAATATAAGTATTACCACAGAAATTTTGCATTTCTAATGGAGAGAATTAGTTCCCATCTAGTAGCTGGAGCTGCAATGATTTAAAAAAAAAAAAAGTCACATTAAATTTATACATTTGTCTTAAGATACATCTTGTCTTCAGATATAGGAACATGTGAATGTGTCTGAGAATGGAAAGGAACAGTGTATAACTAAAAAAAAAATATTAATCTGAAGCAGAGGTAGAGTAGTTAGCTAAGGAGGAATGCATGAAGGGGTTTTACAGAGGTAAAGTTGTCTGTGTACATCCCAGTTTCTTCAAGTACTCTCAGTCCCATTATCACGAGGATCCTGAGGCAGATTACCTAGTCTTTGGGACTGATTGTTGTCAATAGAGTTGTATAGCCTGGTCTTGTGCTGAAACCTATCTTGTTGGTGAGATGGATAGGGAATCTTATCCAATTCCCCTTGCTCTGTTTGCTCATTTATCAGCAACCTAGTAATTCCCATGTACTATCTACAAGGAGAAAATATGCTGATGGAATATGCGGAAACAATAATTTCTGATGAAAAGCAATAAAATCTTTTCTTTTTGCAATTATGCTTCCAGGTAGCTTAACTATAGAGGAGAGTTGGATGATCATGGACAAATGAGTATTGTGCTCCACATGACAGCTACATACTTTAAGAAGTGGCATTTTTTTTACTGGTTAAACTGAACTATTGTTTGGTTTTAAGAAGGCTTCAGAGGATATTTTTGGTTTAAAGATTATCTCAGGGCAATAGTTTCAGGTGTTCATTCAGCCTCTGTGGATCCAGAAAATCTGGATTCTATGAGAATTTGAAACTCTGTTCTGCATTTCCCGCCTTTGATCAGGAATCTTCTATAGAGTCTTTAATCAAAATGTTCAGTAATGGTAGCTGGGCACCATTCAGTTCTTCTGGTCTCATGGAAATATGAGATCAAATTAACAACAGCAACTCAACAGATTAGAGAGGAAACAGGGGGCATGTGAGTTTATGTTAATGGGGGGAACAACTTGGAAAAGGAGGGTAACAATGGTTGCGCAACTTGAAGAATGTAATCAATGTGACTGAATTGTACATTTAGAAATTGTTGAATTGGTGTATTTCTGCTGTGTATATTCTGAACAACAACAACAAAAATAAAATAAATAAAGAAGAAGTGACACTTCAGTGTCTATATTTGTATTAATGGCAGTTTGATTTTCAATGTGTCAGCCTTCATGGGACTGAGAACTGAGAAGAAACACAGGGTAGATATACCTGGAATTTCCTTACAGCTATAGTTCTCAAAAATGTGAGTCCATAAAAGCTGTGTGGGTAGCTTTTTAAAGGGGCAGATTTCTCCACCCAAATGTGGGCCATTCTGATTCAGTAGTTCAGGTGGGGCCCACTTATTTGTATTTTCAAAAACACTCCCCAGATGGGTTTAATGCATAGGAATCACTAATGTAGACTCCATCTCTATACAACATTTAGATGTGCCTTATTTTAACTTATTTTTAAAGCCATAATTAGATTTAGTGAGTTGTTGGATTTATCTCCACTACACTCATAAATTTGCCACAGTGGAATCTCTAATTGGATAACCATAATATACACCTCTAGGTTATCAGACCAGGTAGGGAGGAAATGGCAACAAAAATGGAAAGTGTCAGTGACTTCCCTGACATGGAAAAACAGCCAAGCACACTACTCCCTTCCCTAAAGACTTCGATGCAGAAATGATTACTGATGGCTCTACTCTTAACCTTAATGACATCCTTTCTCTCAGTTAAAGACATTTATTTTGTCAGATTCTGATCCTTTTTTACTTTGTTTTGGTAATTATACAGTATTATACAAGACCATTTACACTGACTAGTACCATCCAGGCTTTTGGCTTCATTTTTGTTTTTGTGAAGTCAGCTGTCTATCTAGACATTGTTCCTTTGTAGGTATTTTTTTCCCCTTTTCTCTCTATTGCTAATTTTAGAAATCCATTCTTTTGCTCTTCATCAAATGTCTACTCAGCTGTATATAATCTGATGTTTAGCCTTCCTTTGGGAAAATGTAATGATTTTTTTTTGCACTTCTAGAAGTAAAATGCTGATATTCAAAAGGTTTTCACTGGCCAGTTTTTTCAGAAGTAGACCACCGGGTCCTTCTTCTTAGTCTGTCTTAGTCTGGAAGCTCTGCTGAAACTTATCCACATGGGTGACCCTGCTAGTATTTGAAATACCAGTGGCATAGCATCCAGCATCACAGCAACATGTAAGCCACCACAATACGACAAACTGACAGACATGTGGGGCCTTCATTTGCTGAGGTGGCACCACTCAAAATGAGAAGAAACAGCTGCAAACATCCATTAATGATCAGAACATGGAATATGTGAAGTGTGAATTAAAAAAAATGGGAAGTAATCAAAAATTAAATGGAACACATAAAGGTCAATAATGTAGGCATTAATGAGCTGAAATGGACTGGTATTGGCCATTTTGAATCGGACAATCGTATAGTCTACTATGCTGGAAAAGACAGATTTAAGAGGAATGGCACTGTATTCATGGTCAAGAAGAACATTTCAAGATTTATCCTGAAGTACAGTGTTTTGCGTGATAGGATAATATCCATACTCCTACAAGGAAGATCAGTTAATAGGACTGTTACTCAAATTTATTTATCAACCACTAATGCCAAAGATGAGGAAATTGAAGATTTTTACCAACTTCTGCAGTCTAAAATTGATCAAACATGCAATTAAGATACATTGATAATTACTTGTGATTAGAAGGCAAAAGTTGGAGACAAAGAAGGGTCAGTAGTTGGAAAATATGGTCTTTGTGATAGAAAGGACACCAGGGATGTCATGATAGAATTTTTAAGACCAACAATTTCTTCATTGCAAATACCTTTCTTCAACAATATAAATGATGACTTTACACGTGTACCTCACTAGATGGAGTACAAAGGAATCAAATCGATTACATCTGTGAAAAGAGACAATGGAGGAACTCAATATCATCAGCAAGAATGAGGCTAGGAACTGACTGCAGATCAATTGTTCATAGGCAAGTTCAAGTAAAGCTGAAGAAAATTAGAACAAGTTATGGAGAGCAAAAATACTATCTTGAGTATATCCCACCTGAATTTAGAGACCATCTCAAGAACAGATTTGACACACTGAGCTCTAATGACCAAGGACCAGACCTGTTGTGGGATGCCATCAAGGACATCACACACAAAGAAAGTAAAAGGTCATTAAAAAGACTGGAAAGAAAGAAAAGATCAAAATGGATGTCGGAAGAGTCTCTGAAACTTGCTCTTGAATGTAGACTAGCTAAAACAAATGGAAAAAAATGATGAAGTAAAAGATGAACAGGAAATTTTAAAGGGTGGCTTAAGAAGGCAAAGTATTATAATGAGATGTGCAAAGACCTGGAGTCAGAAAACCAAAAGGGAAGAACATACTTGGCATTTCTGCAAGGTGAAAGAACTGAAGAAAAAAATCAAGTCTCAAGTTGCAATCTTTAAGAATTCTAAGGGGAAATATTGAATGATGAAGGAAGCATCAAAAGAAGATGGAAGGAATACACAGAGCCAGTGTACCAAAATGAATTGGTCAATATTCAACCATTTCAGGAGGGAGCATACGATCAAGAACAGATGGTATTGAAGGAAGAAGTCCAAGCTGCACTGAAGGGAATGGTGAAAAACAAGGCTCCAGGAACTGACCAAATACCAACTGAGATGTTTCAAAAAACGGATGCAGAGCTGGAGGTGTCCATTCATCTATGCCAAGAAATTTGGAAGACAGCTACCTGGCCAACTGATGAAGAGATCCATATTTATGCCCATTCCAGAGAAAGGTGACCCAACAAAATGCAGAAGTTATTGAACAATATCAACAATGTCACATGCAAGTAAAATTTTGCTGAAGATCATTCAAAACCAGTTGCAGCAATGCATCAAAAGGAAACTGGCAGAAGTTCAAGCTGGATTCAGAAAAGGACATGTAATGAGTGATATCATTGCTGATGTCAGATGGATCTTCGCCAAAAGCAGAGAATGCCAGAAAGATGTTGACCTGTGTTTTTTTTTTTTAATTAACTTTTATTGAGCTTCAAGTGAACGTTTACAAATCAAGTCAGACTGTGACATATAAGTTTATATACACCTTACTCCGTACTCCCACTTGCTCTCCCCCTAATGAGTCAGCCCTTCCTGTCTCTCCTTTCGTGACAATTTTGCCAGCTTCCAACTCTCTCTATCCTCCCATCCCCCCTCCAGACAGGAGATGCCAACACAATCTCAAGTTTGACCTGTGTTTTATTGACTATGCAAAGGCATTCAACTGTGTGGACCATAACAAACTATGGGTAACATTGAAAAGAATGGGAATTCCAGAACACTTAATTGTGCCCATGAGGAAGCTGTACATAGACAAAGTGGCAGTTGTTTGAACAGAACAAGGGAATGCTGTGTGTTTTAAAGCCAGGAAAGGTGTTCGTCAGGGTTGTATTTTTTTTGCCATAATTATTCAATCTGCATGCTGGGCAAATAATTCGAGAAGCTAGATTATATGAAGAAGAACTTGGCATAAAGATTAGAGGAAGATGCATTAACGACCTGCGATATGCAGATAACCCAACCTTGCTTGCTGAAATTGAAGAGGACTTAACACACCTTCTGATGAAGATCAAGGACTACAGCCTTCAGAATGGATTGCATCTCAACATAAAGAAAACAAAAATCCTCAGAACTGGGCCATTAAGCAACATCATGATAAACAGGGAAAAGATTGAAGTTGTCAAGAATTTCGTTTTGTTTGGATCCACAATCAAAGCCCATGGAAGCAGCACTCAAAAATCTGTGGCAAAAGACCTCTTTAAAGTATTAAGAAGCAAAGATATGAGGCAGAGCAAAGATGGCGGAATAGTCAGACACTTCCGGCGAGCCCTCTTTACAACAGAGACCTGAAAAAACAAGTGAGACGAGTATATTTATGACAAGCTAGGAGCCCTGAACATCAAAGGCAAGCTTAGAAAATGAACAGAGGGGCAGGGGGAGGAAGAGACAGTTCAGAACCGGAAGGGAGTTACTGGACCTAAATCGTGGGAGACCTCAGGCACCGTTCCTGGAGTGGTGACAGCGGGCTGGTACTAGCATTCAGCTGCAGTTTCCTCAGGGAGAAGCAGCCAGCCACACAGCCTACTCACACCTCTGGAACCTGAGCAGAAGGGCACTCTCAGCAAAAGCTAAGTACTTGCGTTTATTTTACCGTGCTCTCCCCACCCCCAACCCAGCTTCAGCGGCTGAATCCCTAGGCCTGAGATAGACCCTGGTGAGCTCCTGGAGCTGTACTCCTGGCCTTGGGGAAGGAAAAAATTTCCAGCTGGGGGGAAAAGATAATTTGCCAGCTCCATTAACTGGGGGAGCTCAGGACAGAAGCGGCTCCTGTCCAGGCATAAGCAGTCCATGGACCTTGAGCACCTTTCCCTTCTGCATGGACCTGGGTGGGCCTATTTTGGGAGAATAGGCCCTTGTTAGCAAACTCCAACCATTTCAGCGGTGTGGTGGAGAGTGGGCGTTTGACGTTTGACATTGCTTTGCCTATTAAACAAGGTCCTCACCTACACACAACAGGGACCTAAGGACTGGTGGCTCCACTTGGGTCACCCAGCCACCCGCAACAGGGGCCCAGGGATAACTGGTACCTCCCAGTCCTTACAACAAAACCTTTGGGTGCCCATGGTCCCTCTGCAGAGCCCACCCACCAGCACGCTCTAGGGAACAGAGACACATTTTCCTCAGAGACACTTGGGGGTCAGTTCTCAGCCTGCTGCCTTGTTCAGAGCATGACTCCCTGCTGCAATCAGATACTGCTACATACACCAATCACCCCTTCCCCTCTAAAACCATAGGACAAAGCCTGTACCACACACTTGATGATCAGCTACGTGGGAACCTGAGCCGAATTCATATAAGAAAAGTGAATGGACTCCTAGACTGATGTATCTGATCACAGCTCTAGCCATCTGGGGACAGGACATCAGAGCTCGAAAGGTGAAAATAATCAAGCTAGCTCACTCAAGCAACCCATTTGGGCATATCAAAACAAAACAAAGCAAGAAGCTATGACACAGTAAGCAAGCATAAACTAATACAATCACTTATAGATGGCTTGGAGACAACAGTCAATATCAACTCACATAAAGAAACAGACCGTGATCACCTCAACAGGCTCTCAAAACAAAGAATCCAGGGATCTTCTAGATGAAAGTGCATTCCTGGAACCAGGTGCAGAATACAAAAGTTTAATATACAGAACCCTTCAAGACATCAGGAAGGAAATGAGGCAATATGCAGAACAAGCCAAGGAACACACAGATAAAGCAACTGAAGAAATTAGAAAGATTATTCAGGAACATAATGAAAAGTTTAATAAGCTGGAAAAATCCATAGACAGGCAGCAATCAGAAATTCAGAAGATTAACAATAAAATTACAGAATTAGACAATGCCATAGAAAGTCAGAAGAGCAGAATTGAGCAAGCAGAAGCCAGAATGTCTGAACTCAAAGATAAATCACTTGGCACTAATATATTTGAAGAAAAATCAAGATAAAAGAATTAAAAAAAATGAAGAAACCTTAAGAATCATGTGGGACTCTATCAAGAGAAATAACCTACGAGTGATTGGAGTACTAGAACAGGGAGGGATAACAGAAAATGCAGAGAAAATTGTTGAAGATTTGTCGGCAGAAAACTTCCCTGGTATCGTGAAAGATGAGAAGATATCTATCCAAGATGCTCATTGAACTCCACATAAGGTGGGTGTTAAAAGAAAGTCACCGAGACATATCATAGTCAAACTTGCCAAAACCAAAGATAAAGAGAGAATTTTAAGAGCAGCTAGGGATAAACGAAAAGTTACCTACAAAGGAGAGCCAATAAGAATAAGCTCGGACTACTCAGCAGAAACCATGCAGGCCAGAAGGCGATGGGAGGACTTATTTAAAAAATCGGGGGGAAAAAATTGCCTGCAAAGAATCATATATCCAGTAAAACTGTCCCTTAAATATGAAGGTGAAATTAAGATGTTTCCAGATAAACAGAAGTTTAGGGAATTCGTAAATACCAAACCAAAACTAAGAAATACCAAAGGGAGTTCTTAGGTTAGAAAATCAATAATATCAGGTATCAACCCAAGACTAGAACACTGGGCAGAGCAATCAGAAGTCAACCCAGACAGGGAAATCAAAAAAAAAACAAAGCAAGATTTAAAAAAAAAAAAAAAAACACAAAACAGTGATGTTATTATACAAAAGAAGACAACATTAAAGCAATAAAGAGGGACTAAGGAACATAATCATAGATCTTCCATATGGAGAGTTAGATACAGCGATACAAAGAAATAAAAGTTAGGTGTAAATTTAGAAAAATAAGGTAAATAATAAGGTAACCACAAAGGAGACAAACTATCCTACTCATCAAAATAAAATACAAGAAAAAAAGAGAGACTCGGCAGAAACAAAATCAACAACGGATATGAGGAAAAGACAATATATTATCTATTCAGCACATAAAATTAAGTGGGAAGCAAAACCTCTCAGCAACACACACAAAAAAGACATCAAACGATAACACTAAATTCGTACCTATCCATAATTACGCTGAATGTGAATGAACTAAATGTATCAATAAAGAGACAGAGAGTGGCAGAATGGTTTAAAACACAGGATCCATCTTTATGCTGCCCACAAGAGACACACCTTAGACTTAGAGACACAAACAAACTAAAACTCAAAGGATGGAAAAAAGTATATCAAGCAAACAACAATCAAAAAATTAATATTGCAGGAGTGGCAATATTAATTTCTGACAAAATAGACTTTAAAGTTAAATCCATCAGAAAGGATAAGGAAGGACACTATATAATGATTAAAGGGACAATACACCAAGAAAATATAACCATGTTTAATATTTATGCACCCAATGATAGGGCTGCAAGATACATAAAGCAAACTCTATCAGCATTGAAGAGTGAGATAGACAGCTCCACAATAATAGTAGGAGACTCCATTCAACACACCACTTTCGGTGAAGGACAGGACATCCAGAAAGAAGCTCAATAGAGACACGGAAGATCTGAATGCCACAATCAACCGGCTTGACCTCGTAGACATACACAGAACACTCCACCCAACAGCAACCAACTATACTTTCTTTTCTAGTACACATGGAACACTCTCTAGAATAGACCACATAGTAGGTCATAAAGAAAGCCTTAGCAGAATCCAAAACATTGAAATATTACAAAGCATCTTCTCTGACCATAAGGCCATAAAAGTGGAAATCAATAACAGAAAAAGCAGGCAAAAGAAATCAAACACTTGGAAACTGAACAATACCCTGCTCAAAAAAGACTGGATTAGAGAAGACATTAAGGATGGAATAAAGAAATTCAGAGAATCCAATGAGAATGAAAACACTTCCTATCAGAACCTTTGGGACACAGTAAAAGCAGTGCTCAGAGGTCAGTTTATATCAATAAATGCACACATCCAAACAGAAGAAAGGGCCAAAATCAAAGAATTATCCCTACAACTTGAACAAATAGAAAGAGAGCAACAAAAGAAACCCTCAGGCACAAGAAGAAAACAAATAATAAAAATTAGAGCAGAACTAAATGAAATAGAAAACAGAAGAACAATTGAAAGAATTAACAAGACCAAAAGCTGTTTTTTTGAAAAAATCAACAAAATTGATAAACCATTGGCCAAGCTGACAAAAGAAAAACAGGAGAGGAAGCAAATAACCTGAATAAGAAATGGGATGGGTGATATTACAACAGACCCAACTGAAATTAAAAGAATCATATCAGATTATTACGAAAAATTGTACTCTTATAAATTTGAAAACCTAGAAGAAATGGATAAATTGCTTGAAACACACTACCTCCCTAAACTAACAGAAACAGAGGTAGAACAACTAAATTGACCCATAATAAAAGAAGAGATTGAAAAGGTAATTGAAACACTCCTAACAAAAAAGAGCCCTGGCCTGACGGCTTCGCTGCAGAGTTCTTCCAAACTTTCAGAGGAGAGTTAACACCACTACTACTAAAGGTATTTCAGAGCACAGAAGAGGACGGAATACTCCCAAACTCATTCTATGAAGCCAGCATATCCCTCATACCAAAACGAGGTAAAGGCACCGCAAAAAAAGAATATTACAGACCTATATCCCTCATGAATGTAGATGCAAAAATCCTCAACAAAATTCTAGCCAACAGAATTCAACAACATATCAAAAAAATAATTCAGCATGACCAAGTGGGATTCATACCGGGTATACAGGGATGGTTCAACATTAGAAAAACAATTAATGTTACTCATCACATAAATAAAACAAAAGACAAGAATCACATGATTTTATCAATTGATGCAGAAAAGGCAGTTGACAAAGTTGAACACTCATTCATGATAAAAACTCTCAGCAAGATAGGAATAGAAGGAAAATTCTTCAACATAATAAAGGGCATTTATACAAAGCCAACAGCCAACATCACCCTAAATGGAGAGAGCCTGAAAACGTTCCCCTTGAGACTGGGAACCAGACAAGGATGCCCTTTATCACCACTCTTATTCAACATTGTGCTGGAAGTCCTAACCTGAGCAATCAGGCTAACCAGAGCAATTAGGCTAGATAAAGAAATAAAGCGCATCCAGATTGGCAAGGAAGAAGTAAAATCATCTGTATTTGCAGACGACATTATCTTATACACAGAAAACCCTAAGGAATCCTCAAGAAAACTACTGAAACTAATAGAAGAGTTCAGCAGAGTATCGGGATACAAGATAAACATAGAAAAATCAGTTGGATTCCTCTACACCAACAAAAAGAACATCGAAGAGCAAATCACCAAATCAATAGCATTTATAGTAGCCCCCAAGAAGATAAAATACTTAGGAATAAATCTTACCAGATATGTAAAAGACTTATACAAAGAAAACTACAGTACACTTCAGCAAGAAACCAAAAGAGACCTACCTATGTGGAAAAACATACCTTGTTCATGGATAGGAAGACTTAACACTATAAAAATGTCTATTCTACGAAAAGCGATCTATGCATTTAATGCAATCCCGATCCAAATTCCAATGACATTCTTTTTTTTTTTATTAACTTTTATTGAGCTTCAAGTGAACGTTTACAAATCAAGTCAGTCTGTCACATATAAGTTTACATACATCTTACTCCGTACTCCCACTTGCTCTCCCCCTAATGAGTCAACCCTTCCAGTCTCTCCTTTCGTGACAATTTTGCCAGCTTCCCACTCTCTCTATCCTCCCATCCCCCCCCCAGACAGGAGATGCCAACAGAATCTCAAGTGTCCACCTGATATAATTAGCTCACTCTTCATCAGCATCTCCCTCCCACCCACTGTTCAGTCCCTTTCATGTCTGATGAGTTGTCTTCAGGGATGGTTCCTGTCCTGTGCCAACAGAAGGTCTGGGGACCATGGCCGCCGGGATTCTTCTAGTTTCAGTCAGACCATTAAGTATGGTCTTTTTATGAGAATTTGGGGTCTGCATCCCACTGATCTCCTGCTCCCTCATCCAATGACATTCTTTAATGAGATGGAGAAACAAATCACCAACTTCATATGGAAGGGAAAGAGGTCCCAGATAAGTAAAGCATTACTGAAAAAGAAGGAGAATGTGGGAAGCCTCACTCTACCTGATTTTAGAACCTTTATACCACCACAGTAGTCAAAACAGATAGTCAAAATAGATACATAGACCAATGGAACAGAATTGAGAATCCAGACATAAATCCATCCACATACGAGTAGTTGGTATTTGACAAAGTCCTCAAAACAGTTAAATGGGGAAAAGATGTCTTTTTATCAAATGGCGCTGGCATAACTGGATATCCATCTGCAAAACATGAAACAAGACCCATACCTCACTCCATGCACAAAAACAAGCGCAAAATGGATCAAAGACCTAAATATAAAATCTAAAATGATAAAGATCATGGAAGAAAAAATAAGGACAATGTTAGGAGACCTAATACATGGCATAAACAGTATACAAAACCCACAAAACATTATTAAGAATACAGAAGAAAAACTAGATAACTGCAAGCTCCTGAAAATCAAACACCTATGCTCATCCAAAGACTTCACCACAAAAGTAAAAAGACTACCTACAGACTGAGAAAAAGGTTTCAGCTATGATATTTCCGATCAGCACCTCATCTCTAAAATCTACATGGTACTGCAAAAACTCCACTACAAAAAGACAAATAACCCAATTAAAAAATGGGCAAAAGATATGAACAGACACTTCACTAAAGAAGATACATGAGGAAATGCTCATGATCATTAGCCATTAGAGAAATGCAGATCAGAACTACAATGAGATTTCATCTCACTCGAACAAGGCTGGCATTAATCCAAAAAACACAAAACAATAAATGTTGGAGAGGCTGTGGAGAGATTGGAACACTTATGCACTGCTGGTCGGAATGTAAGATGATACAACCACTTTGGAAATCGATTTGGCACTTCCTTAAAAAGCTTGAAATAGAACTACCATACGATCCAGCAATCCTACTCCTTGGAATATATCCTAGAGAAATAAGAGCCTTTATATGCACACCCATGTTCTGCAGCATTGTTTACAATAGCAAAAAGATGGAGGCAACCAACGTGCCCATCAATGGATGAATGGGTAAATAAATTATGGTATAGTCACACAATGGAATACTAAGCATCGATAAAGAACAGTGAAACATTTTGTAACATGGAAGAACCTGGGAGGCATTTGCTGAGGGAAATTTAGTCAGTTGCAAAAGGACAAATATTGTAAGACCACTATTATAAGAACTCAAGAAATAGTTTAAACAGAGAAGAAAATATTCTTTCATGCTTACGAGAGAGGGGAGGGAGGGATGGTGGAGAGGGGTATTCACTAATTAGATACTAGATAAGAACTACTTTAGGTGACAGGAAAGACAAAACACAGTACAGGTGAGGTGACCACAACTGGACTAAACCAAAAGCAAAGCAGTTTCCTGAATAAACTGAATGCTTTGAAGGCCAGTGTAGCAGGTGCGAGGGTCTGGGGACCATGGTTTCAGGGAACGTCTAAGTCAATTGGCATAATAAAATCTACTAAGAAAACCTTCTGCATCCCACCTTGGAGAGAGGCGTCTGGGGTCTTAAACACAGGCAAGCGGCCATCTAAGATGCATCAATTGGTCTCAACCCATCTGGATCAAAGGAGAATAAAGAACACCAAGGACACAAGGTAATTTAGAGCCCAAGAGACAGAAAAGGCCACATAAACCAAAGACTACATCATCCTGAGACCAGAAGAGCTAGGTAGTGCCTGGCTATAACCGATGACTGCCCAGACAGGGAACACAACAGAGAACCCCGGAGGGAGCAGGAGAGCAGTGGGATGCAGACCCCAAATTCTCCTAAAAAGACCAGACTTAATGGTCTGACAGAGACCAGAAGGACCCTGGTGGTCATGGCCCTCAGACCTTCTGTTGGCCCAGGACAGGAACCATACCTGAAGCCAACTCTTCAGACAGGGATTGGACTGGACAATGTGTCGGAGAGGGATGTTGGTGAGGAGTGGATTAGGTGGACACTTGAGACTATGTTGGCATCTCCTCCCTAGAGGGGTGATGAGAGTGTAGAGGGGGTTAGTAGCTGGCAAAATGGACAGGAAAAGAGAGATTGGAGGGAGGGAGCGGGCTGAGCAATTGGGAGAGAGTAATTGGGAGTATGTAGCAAGGTGTATATAAGTTTTTGTGTTGAGAGACTGACTTGATTTGTAAGCTTTCACTTAAAGCACAATAAAAATTTTAATAAATAATAAAATAAACACCCCTTTTATGAAAGAAAAAAAAAAAAAAAGCAAAGATGTCACTTTGAGGACTAAGGTGCCCTTGGCCCAAGCATGGTATTTTCAATCGCCTCAGATAGATGCAAAAGATAGGCAATGTATAAGAAGGACTGAAGAAGAATTGACACTTTTGAGTTATGGTGTTGATGAAGATTGTTGAATATACCATGGACTGCCAGAAGAACAAACAAATCTGTCTTGGCAGAGGTACATCCAGAATGTCTCTTAGAAGCAAGGGTGATGAGACTTTATCTCACATACTTTGGACATGTTATCAGGAGGGACCAATCCCTGGAGAAGAACATCATGCTTGGTAAGGTGGAAGGTCAGTGAAAAAGAGAAAGAACCTCAAGGAGATGAATTGACACAGTGGCTGCAACAGTGGGCTCAAACGTAAGAAGGATTGTGATGATGGCACAGGACCGGACAGTGTTTCATTCTGTTTTACACAGTGTCACTAGGAGTTGAGACTGACTGGACCACACTTAGCAACAACAACAGAAGTATTTGAAAATAAGTATTTGCAGATATTTCTGATTATTCTTATAGTTGTTTGTTTTCTCATGACTTTGAGTCCCTCTTTCATTTTTTAAAAATGTATTTATATACTGGATCTGGTAATCCAACATCTAAAATATTTGAGGATCTTTTTTTTTTTTTTAGCTTATGTCGATTTATTTCCAGGTATATTTTGTTATGTTCATTGGAAATTTACCTGTCAGAATTCCTTGAGGCCTAGAGTAAGAGTGCCTTCCTTTGTGTTTGCTTCTGCTGTACACCTCTAACCAATGGACTCTTTAAACTACATTTCAACTTCAATTTTTGTGACTGTGCAAATGGTGTGAATTCAAGCTCTAAACTTGTATAAGAACCAACTTGTGGTTATAGATTCTCAAGGAAACTGTTTTATCCCTCTCCATCCAGAATCAGATTGACAGAATTTTCCTTACCATTGCATAATGTAAGGTGGATTTTATGTCTGGTTTACCATTTTATTGAAGTTATAACAATTTTGGGGGCCTCAGCTTTATGAATGTGTGTGTATGTGAAGGAGGGTTATCTCAAATACGACTTCTCATTTTACACAACTATTAAGCTAGGTCTTCTGTTCTCCATATAGTCATTTATGCCACAGCTGTAGGTCAATAGCACTGGAAGATGCTCTTAGGGCAGCTACTAGCTTCAGTGCTTAACTTTTTTGCCTTTCTTTGTCTGTTAGGTCTCTCTTCCCTGTGGATTTCCTTTACTTTCTTTTTAATGCCATTATACATTTTTAAATATTTAAAAATATATATCACAACATTTTTCAATGTCTTCAAGCAAAAGGGTTTTTCAGGAGAGTTACTTCACCATATTTCCATAAACAGAAGCTCCATGTTCTTTATTTCATTAAGGTAAAAAAAAAAAAGAAAATCATACTTCAATTCTCATTTCATGCTGCAGATATTTTGAGCAATCAACCAATACCACAGAATTTATAAGAATCACAATATGTATATTTTCCAAATCTCTCATTTTATTTTCTGATGAGTAAACATATACCTAGAGTAGCACTTCCCAATATTAGTTCCGTAGAACAGTAATTTGTAGTTGTGTGGTCAAATAATTTGGGAAACACTGGGTAAAGCAAAGTAACAGATTTTCTCATTGAAGAAACTTCGTGGTCTGTAATATGTCAGGGTGCTTGTGCATCTCCAGGAGTGGGATAACTGAGAACTAGCTTTCACTGCAGTACACTTGAGGAAAGTAGGCATAGGGATAAAAATGACTTCCCTACGATCATAGAAGGTCCCTTGGTGGAGCAAACAGTTTGCGCTTGACTGCAAACTCATCCAGTGGTCCCACAAAAGACAAGTCCTGGAAATTTGCTTCCATTAAGATTAAAAACTTAAGATTACAGATAAGAAAATCCTATGGAGCAGTTTTACCCTGTGTGATAGTTAAGGTTGTGTGTCATCTTGGCTGGGCTGTGATTCTCAGTGGTTTGGCATTTGAATGATGTTGTGATCACTTCTTTGATGAGATTTGACATAATGTGATCACTGCCAAGATGGGATCTACTGTAAGTAGCCAATCAGCTGAAAGGGAGTTTCCCTGGGCCTGTAGACTGCATTGAATATCAGTGGACTGTCTGTCAAGGCTCGGGGGCTTATACTCAGTCTGGATCCTGAAGCTAGCTCCTGTTCTTCTGACCTCCAATTCTTAGGATATGACCTAGCAGCTTACTTGCAGTCTTGCCTGCGAATCTTGGGATTTGTCGATCTTCTCAGCCTGTGAGCAAGAGCCCTGCTCTCTGACCTGCTGATCATTTCCGTGATATAAATCTCTCTGTATATGTATTTATACACTTCACTGGTTTTGCTTCTCTAGAGGACCCAGCCTAAGATGCTGCAACACGCTGGGCTGCCATGAGTTGGAATCAACTTTACAGCAACTAACAACATAACAACAGGTTCTTAAAGTAGCTAATAGCAGAGCCAAGGCTAGAATCCGTTTCTCCTAACTCTCCCTTGCTCTGTATTATGACAATAAAAATTTTCATAAATAGCTACCTGTGAAACTACGTCTAGTTGTGGTACTCCCTCCTAAATGGAAATACATCTAGATCCTGTCTTTCTTCAGTACATTAAAGCTGGCTTCTCTCCTGAAAACAGATAAATAGGAATGCTCCAGAAATGCTCCAGGGAAAATAAAACCTGTAGCAGAAGAGCAGGGGTTCCAAATCCTGACCTGAGGTCGAAAATCGATGCTTTCCTAAGGCTTCAACCCAAATCAACACCAAGATAGAGTAATCCTGTCTGATTTTTAAGAGGATTTGTACTCTCCTGAAATCATAGCTTTTAGTTGGCAGGGAATAAACTCCCAAGAACAAGTTGTAACAGAAAACTTTTTTTTAAAACTACTTTTGGATCTCAACCAGCAGAATGTGCACAGTTTCTGACTGTTAGTGTATTCTTCCTGGTATTACCCAGAAAATGAACTGTGGGAACTTGGGAAGGTGAAGTGCAATGTTATTTACATTTTTGTGCCAAAACATTATGAAGTGAAATAGTCAAACATGCTGAGTGAGTGCAGCATATGAAAATTAATAGGAACATTTTGAATATGTGATCTTTTACTTGAAACAATATAAATAAAAAGGGTGCTGTCGAGGTACTTTCTTGACCTCTATTAAATGTTTCTTTCTTTCTTTCTTTCTTTCTTTCTTTCTTTTTTTAAACTCTCTGTTGTTTACAATAACCTCTTTCTATCCTAGAACTCAAAGTTCTTTCCTTTCAGAATTTGTCTGTCTGTGTACAACAAATACCTTTCAGGGAAAAAAAGCACAGTATCTTGAACCCACAAAATATCAGTAAATGATGTCTAATAGCATTGAAATAGGACAACTGAGGGTGAGTCTTGGGTTTGGAATCCAAGTATTAGTGTCCTATTTAGTTATCTATTTATGGAAACAGGTAGATATATACAAAGATACTCAAAGGGAATGACAGCATTATGGATATTTTAAGTAGAGAATTTTCAGTTGAAGGGCAAGGAGTGAAGTAAGCATTTCTGAGAAAGTGCCTTCTAAGAGAGCAACTTGGTACTTTTTACTAACAAGAAGCCTGTTATGGAGACTTAATGAGAAAAAAGAGGAGGAAGAGAAAAAGAAATATCGAATGTGTTCTCTGTCAGATACTAGAAGATGAATCACTGATCATGTAAAAACCAAACCAGTTGCCATCGAATCAGTTCCAATTCATGGTGACCTCATGTGTTGCAGAGTAGAACTGCTCTCCATAAGGTTTTCAATAACTATGATCTTTCAGAAGCAGATTGCCAGGCTTTTCTTCTGAAGTGACTCAGATGGACTTGAACCTTCAACCTTTCAGTTAGTAGCCCAGTGCTTAACTCTTTGTGCCACCCAGGGACTTCTAATCACTAGATGTATTATCGTATTATTACATGTATTCCTCAAAATTTAGGAAACGACTTCTATCATCATCCCTATTTTACAAACAAGGCTTGGAAAGCTAAAGTAGTTTGTCCAGAGTCATACATAGCAAATGGCAGATCAGCTATTTGAACTCAATAGTGCTCTGACACCAAACTCTCATCTTCGTTACTAAGCTGTATTGCCTCTTATAGCAGGTATGGCAAAAGTTCATTTTTTTTTTTTTAATCTTTTCCATTTGGAAAAAGGGTTTGACTTTATAATATAAACCCAGACCAGTCAAGGTCTGGAGGCAAGTGGTGATCCCAGAGGTTTGGGCATGAGGCAAGTGCTGAGAAGAGAGAATAAAGGAACGGCTGGTGGTCAGCAATAGATAAGCCCATGGCAGGTCACTGGGGAAAAGCCAGGGGCAACCAGGAAGCTGAAAGCCCAAAGAACAAGGCAGGATAGGACCAAACTTGCCTGGGGTATGAACAAAGTGTTAACTGGATCACAGCATTTATAAAAAAGCATTTTCTAGTGGTCTTGATCCAATTTCCTCAGATCTATAGCCTACAGGGCATACTGCGGGGGGGGGGGGGGGGGCGGGGCTCATTTAAATCTTGTAATGAATTATATATCCAGTAAGACAGAAAGGGGAGTAGGTGATACCTAGTTAATTCCATGAATATTGTTGTTGTTGTCAGTTTCCATCGAGTAGATTCTGACTTATGGAGACTCTGTGTGCAAAGTGGAACTGCTCCATAGAGTTTTCGAGGCTATGACATTTGGGAAGCAGATCTCTAGGTCTGCCTCCCCACGCACCTCTCTTTGGGTTCCAACTACCAACCTTACAGCTAGTAGTCAAACACATAACCGTTTGCGCCATTAATATGAGACTCTGCATATTAATGTTTAAAAAATGATACAATTTAAGTTAATTTATAAAACTATGAAACCGATCTTTGTTATTGGTGTTTAATTTAAGGCCTGTAGCATTTCTAGGTAGAGTTAATAGCCCCAGACTGAAAAATCTGCCTTATCTTCTCACAGAAATCTGCATACTGGCCAGTCCTCAAGAACCAAATTTTCATTTGGAAAAGATGACCGTTCTGTTCATAATACAAAGCTTGGTTATTTCAGTTTCTTAACTCAAGGTATTTCCAACCAAACTAATTATGTATCCTCTGAAATGTCTTTCTCCTCTTATAGCCCCTGTCTGGGTTATTGCCTCCATTGATCATTATAGCTAGAAACTTTTCCGTCACCCTAGATGCTTCTACTCCCTCACCCTCCACATCCATCTAGTCAAAATTCCTGATGCCATGTCATACATACCTCTTGTTATGGATTGAATTGCGTCCCTCAAAAATGTGTGTCATATTGGCTAGTCCATGATTTCTAGTACTGTGTGATTGTCCACCATTTTGTCATCTGATATGACTTTCCTATGTGTTGTAAATCCTACCTCTCTCTATATATAATGTTAATGAGGTAGGATTAGCAGCAGTTACGTTAATGAGGCAGGACTCAATCTACAAGATTAGGTTGTGTTTTAAGTCAATCTCTTTTGAAATATAAAAGAGAGAACCAAGCAGAGAGACATGGAGACCTCATACCACCAGGGTCTGTGCTCTGGGAAGCTCCTGGACCAGTGGAAAATTGATGACAAGGACTTTCCTCCAGATCTGGCAGAAAGAAAAAAGCCTTCCCCTGGAGCTGGAATCCTGAATTCAGACTTCTAGCTTCCTAGACTGTGAGAGAATAAATTTCTCTTTGTTAAAGCCATTTACTTGTAATATTTCTGTTATAGCAGCACTAGATGACAAAGACGCCTTTCAAACTTATCCCTGCTTCTCTATTCCTAAATTCTCCATCCTGACTACCTTGCAGGCCAATGATTTTCCTCATGCCCAATCTGTGGATTCTCAGCCTAATTTATTGAGGTCAAAATTACAGGATCACATGATCAAAAGCATGGATCCCAAAAAGAGCTACCAGGGCTTCTTTGTTTAGAAGGGGCAATGCAAATGATAGATATGTTTAAGATTCAGGACTTCTCAATATTAGATTTATACTCTGTATGCCCTTGTAATACAACTCAGAATTCAAATTCCATAGCCTGGAATACATGGACTTTATATCCTGGACCCCATCTGCATTTCCTGTTGTCTTGTCCCATTCCCAAATTCATGCCTATGCCTTAGTCACCCCTACATATTTGCAGCTTTGTACAGTTACAAAGCTTCATGTTACTTCTGTCTGCTTGAAGCACATACCCTCATCATGCTGACCACCAGGAGAGCTCTTCCCCACCCTTCAGAATTCAAGCTTCAGCAACTCTGATAAAATCCCCAGCCACACAGTCTCCCAAGCTGCCTCATACCTCTGTAGATATGATTTCTAGCATTTATCAAATCGAATTATAATACTTCGCCATTATGTCTTTCTTCCACCGTGACTTCTCAAGTGTAGACTTCTATTTTATTTGTCTTTTATCCCCAGCCAATTACATAAATCAACCAAAAACCAAACCCACTCCCTTCGAGTTGATTCTGACTTATAGCGACCCTATAGGACAGAGTAGAACTGCCCTGTAGAGTTTCCAAGGAGCACCTGGTGGATTCGAACTGCCGACGTTTTGGTTAGCAGCCGTAGCACTTAACCACTACACCACCAGGGTTTCCCCAATTACATAAATACACCACCAGGGTTTCCCCAATTACATAAAGCCTGGGATAATAAGTATATTTGTTGAAATAATGATGGGGAAAAGATTAAATAATTATGACAAAAGTATGACTCTGAACTCATTGATATAAATTCCATTGTATTCTAGGGTACAATCTCTTTTGTGGGATACTTTGAGACCCATATAGATGAATAAATATAAAAATATAAACAGATGATGATCTGTTCAGGATTTTTGAGGCCAAACATTTAGCTATTGAGAAAATGTGAAAAAATTTTATAAGTTAACATTAATAAAAGGTAAAGTCAGAAATCATTGCTTGCTAACATAATACTAATTAAAATCAGTGAATTTAAGCCCTAATAGCAAGTACTACATCCTAGTGCTAGTGGGTAATATTAAAAGAATGTAGGTGTCTTGGATTTTAAATTTAAAAAAAAAAATGTTTTCTGTAATGCTGTAAGGTCCAAATACCACCTCTTATTTTCTCATTGCCCTTCATGTGTTGTACATGCTACTTAATCTGTCTGAGTGTCATAATCTTTACCTTGAAGTACGGGGAATGATCCAGTCTCACAGAGTTATCATGAGGGTCTAAGGAGGTGCAATATCTAAGTTCCTGAAATAGCGGCTGACGCAGCAAACACTTAATAATGACCTGTTGATGTCTTTCTCTTTTGTGTTAAAATTTTTTTTTTTTTTTTTGCTAGATGGTCTCCACCCAAAAGCCTTATGTTCATAAACAAGTATCTAATAACTTGTCATTCCAAATTGCAACCTAAATTGCCCCTACCCTAGCACCATTGTAAATTCCTGCAGCTCTTTGCTTTGGAAGATTGTGGTAGACTCAAAAAATGGGTAGCTTTTCTTTGTAGGAGACCAACACTGTGGACTCAGAAGCCCACAGCCACCTTGGGCAAAGGGACTTCTGGGAGGCATAGCAGATCTTGGGCCCAAAGTCATCTCCCAACCTTTCCAAAAAAGCCCTGAAAGGCTACGGGAGCTGCCTCTCCTATGAAGGGACCCTGCCGCTGACCCCTTCTCTTTCTGCACCGTGAGGTCCTTCAGTTCCCTAGAGATGGTCCTCTCATTTATCAAAATCCTCAAACCAAAGCTTTGTATTCTAACCAACAATCAAACTTACTGGAAAGTTTTGATGGCTTCCATGTAATATATTTTGTTTAGAAGTAGCACTGTATTTGAAAGCTTCTAAAGAAAGCACATTAAAAATATCCTGTGCATTTTGTTTGAAAAAAATTGACATAAGTATGTTATCTTAAAGAAAATTACCTAAACAACCTGAAGAAAAGTAAGAAAGAGTAAAGGGATAGACATGGGTTGGTTGATGGTTGACATGTGAAACCCTTTACCATTCATAAAATATTTAGGTTATTTGAGCTAAGGAGGAAATTGCTAAGGATTAGGTTTATAGCACTTGACCATATCTCAGAAGTGCTACTCTGCAAAACTTGTCAAAGAGGAAAAAAGGAAGCAATCCCATTAGGAAACCTGGGCCTTGCATCCTGTCGTTTATTAAATTTGTCAGTTGAGGCAGGAGGAGTTATGGCAGTAAATGTATTAATTTTTCACAAAACCTGGCATGGAGAAGCCTTACCCTTGGCACTAACCTGGAAGACACAGGGAAGGAAGTTTGTGGAACAAGCAGAATGCTGAATACCTGCAGTGAAAAAAGCCATTACTATAGCAAACCTGTGATGGGGAACACATTTCTGGAGGACTCTCTTCCTGGAAATCAGCACGATTTCATTCAGAAGCTTTTTGTACAAAGGAAAATTCTTTCTTAGCACAAGTGCTAGGGTGACTCTAATCACTGTAGGGCCTGGAAAATGACATTGTGCTTGAGGCAGACATTTGTTTTCATTTCTGATATTCAAGAGCCATTGCATGAATAGCCAAAGATTCATTCTTGCCTACCCAGCCAAAAAGCAGGACGCAGTGCTCTCTCTTCACATAATGCTGTGTGCTGTCTCTCTCTGAGGTCCTCTGACCATTACTAGGACCTAAGACATATGGGGGTGGAAGCACTCATGATCTTTTATGGTCCTTGTTTATTCTGGAGACCACACAAGCCAAGCTTTCCATATTTTCTGCTACTGCTCTGATTTCATAGTGGTTAAGAGCTCGGCTGCAAACCAGAAGGTAGATAGTTTGAATCCACCAGACACTCCTTGGAAACTCTATGGGGCAGTTCTATTCTGTCCTGTAGGGTTGCTATGAATCAGAATCAACTCAACAGTAATGGGTTTGCTCACCCTAAATCCAAGTTTCTTTGTTTATTTGGTTTCCACTCCAGGAAGGCATCCAAAAAACAACCCATTGCCATCAAGTCGATTCTAACTCATAGCGACCCTATAGGACAGAGTAGAACTGCCCCATAGGGTTTCCAAGAAGTGGCTGGTGGATTCGAACTGCCAACCTTTTGGTTAGCAGCAGGAGCTCTTAAGCATTACACCACCAGGGTTAAGTCATACTCCCCCACAAAAAAAAAAAAAATGTTGCTGTGGAATCAATTCCAACTCATGGTGACCCCATGTGTTACAGAGTAGAACTGCTCCATTGGCTGTAATCTTTACGGAAGCAGGTTGCCAAGGCTTTTTTCTGCAGTAGTGCTGGGTAGATTCAAACTGCCAACCTTTAGGTTAGTCCAGCACAAACCTTTCACACCACCTATACAGAGGGCTCTATATTCTGTACAGGAGTTGAAGCCACGGTGTCCTAAATATGACACTAACAACTGTAAAGTGTTTACTATGTTTCAGGCACTAGTTTAAGCACTTGACAAATATTAATTAATTTAATCATTTCATCTTTTTAACAGCCCTGTGCGATAGGTACTACTATTGCCACCATTTTAGAGATGTGGAAACTGAGAGACAGTCAAGCAGCTTAGCCATAACTACAAAGCCAGCGAGTAGCAGGCTGCCTTCAGGGTTTCTGATCCTATCTACCTCCCTACACTGGTCTCAAACAGTCACAGGACAGACAGTGTGTTTCCTCTGAACCATATCAACTTGTCCACATGAAGTTATGGATTCAGTTGTGAGCACAAATAGGTAAAATGGAGAAGACAGACGAACATGTAAGAAAGAGGACACATATTAAAAGTTTACGAACACTCTCCTGGATAAGGCCAAACAGGGTTAAAACCTTTGGTACTGCTACTCTGGCATGCAGATGCGTCACCGAGGACATTCATTCATTTGGCCCTCACCTGCAGAAATTTCTGATTCGCCAAGTGTTGGTGGAGCTTGGTGTCTACACTTATAAAACACCCCAAACACTTCAGAGCATCTTGTAGGCGTCTGAGAAACTTTCATTAGAGATTTTTGTCTTGTATCCCTGAACGTGGAGTTATTTCACACTTAGGGTTATTATAAGGAAGATGGAAGAAAACTAAACTTTTACACCAAATATCTTTTCCACCCAGTATCTTGTGGATGTCTCTTAGTTAAGAAATTTTGTAGCTCTCAAATTCATTTTCATGGGCAGTTTTCACTTTGGGCCAAGAAGCAGGAGTTTGCTTGGCAATAGCCTGAAGACCTTCCAGTAACAATGAAGATTTGATTTTTGTAGGGAAGGTTACCCCTTCTTCTGGGATGTACAGCAGGTGGCAGTGTCCTCCTCTTAGGAAGGATATTTGGCAAGTAAAGCTTGTGGGATATTTCAAATTGGGCTGAACTTTGAACTTGTAGGCACTGGGCCTGGCCTTTTGAACATCGCTTTTTATGGACCTTGGACTTATGAATGGGGAAAAAGAACAACAACCCTGAAATATTGTATAATATATGGTTTATCAGATATGCTACAGGGCTCTATGGGCCAGGATGTATACAACTAAAAATGCCCTTGGGCTTACACTGGATAGGGATTTGAGTCCCACAGACCAGCCAATAGAGCTCTTTTGAACCAGAAAAGAATCTGCATCCCTTAGAGCAAAAGTTAGGTTCAGCCACAAGAAACCCAATAATTAAAGTGAAAAGGAGACAGAACTGTTTCTTTCCTATGACATGAATTTAAAGAACAGACTTACTTCCCCCCCCTCCTTTTTTTCTTGAGTAGAAACAGTGATTTAAAGTGGAGTAAAATTAAACTAAATAAGAGGAAACAGTGAAATTTTGTAGACTGTGGAATAGTCTCACAGGGAACATTTTGGAAGCCCCATCACGTAGTCATTTCAAACTAGACCAGACAAATGAGTTGAAGATACGCTGTAAGAGGCAGGGTTGTAGAGAATGGACGAATGATTTCTCTCTCTGTCCCCTGTGGAAATTACCTCGGTAGTGTCAGCACTCCCTCTCTTTCTCTCTCTCTCTCTCACACACACACACACGCACACACGGTCACTTACTTTCAAATTGTCTCCTCTCTGACTTTTCAATTTATTCGTCACCTAAAAAGCTTTTTAAAACTCCCAAAGCCCCTTTCCATTGCTGAATCCACATTCGCTGTCTCTTCTGATCCCTCTTATCCTTCACTATAGATGAGGTTTTCTGTTAAGACTATAAAATCCTTATGGGTTTCCCCTCCATCATCTTTTAAAACCTTGTAAACACCTTCCCCAGTGAGTCCTAGTGATCACTAGTAGTGAACAGTAGTGCTTCCTGTCTGAGACTCGGCGGAGAACAAAGAGGACCATCTAATTCCCATCCAATGGGGACACACAGGGGATGTGTGTTTCATCAGGTTCAGCTATGATACACAACTAGAAAATGACTGAGCATTCTTTTCGTCCCTTGAGTAGTACATACCTTTCATGTATAGCTGGTAGAAATCACCATAATGAAGACCTGAATTCTTGCTAATTTGGAGCTGCAAAATGGGGATTAAGTCTGACCATTCCCTTTCTTTCCTATTCTTCTGCATTCAGCCTGTTTTCAGTGCTTTGCCCTCAAAGATATTTAACTGACTGGATTTTGTTGTTGTTGCTGTTCTATTGTGTGTTAGTAGCTACAATAAGAAATTTGAAGAAAGCTTAAAGATTACTTGTGACTTTCTGTTTAAATATACCAATTTGTATTCCCTGATTATGGGAAATCAAGAATTGGTTACATGTTTCTTTAAAAAAAGATATTTTCCTATGCCAGGTAGTTGACAATAATGAGATAGAATAAGAACTTCAGTATTTTATTTTCAACTGCAATTTTATTTGGGAAGACAAAAGTTTTCTGTTATACTTAATTCCTTTTCTTCTCCTTGTTGCTCATGTGTGATTTTCTGCCATGCCTTGAGTAATATAAAACTAAAATAAGTGATAACAATAATAGCAATAATAAAAATAGCCACCAGGTATAGAGTGCTTACTTATATGCCAGATCTTGCACTGAGTCCTCCAATGATATTGTCCTGTTTTATCTTCACAACAGCTCTATAAGTAAAATGTTCCCATTTCACTGATGAGAAAATTGATCTCAAAGAGATTCAACTATGCCTAAAATCATACAACCAGAATGTAGCAGAATCAGAATCCAAGCCAATTTTTTCTGATTCTGAAGCTGGTGCCTTTAACATACCTATTAGATGCCTCAAAAGGCACATTTTCATTTAGATCTTAAGGAAATTATTATCTATTTCCTGTGTTCCTCCTTTCCCTCACCTTATATCTTGTTACTGAGTCTTTGTGAAGGAAATGAGAGTCCATCTTCCAAAAGAATATTTTTGAATCATTAAAAATAATAGGCATGATTATTATTAATTTTTTCAGCCATTAAAATCATCACAAAAATAATATTATTGTGTAATTAGGGACAATTTTTGGGGGGTAACCTAAAGAATTCAGGCAGAGGCTCTAAAGAAAATTATACAGTGAATTGAAAGCCATTGCCAGCACATTTGTATTGTGGCCTTTGGTACTTTTTCAAATATTAGTTTTATTCAAGAATATTAAGTATATTGTTACAATAATAGTGGTGAGGGTAGTGTATTGATTACATTAGCTCTTGGAAAGAGGAGGAGAGTGGTTTGTATTACGTTTTCAAACTAGTCATCTAGAAAGATCAACTTCAAAACCCAAGTGTGTATTCACGTTCCACAAGAAAAGCAGGCCATTGTAGAATGGTCACTAAATGGAACATGGGCCTTTAAGGCAATGGTATTTTTCGTTGTTTCAGAGATCTGATCACAGTCATCTAAGAATTGATGAGTGTCCAAGAAAGAAAAGTGTGTAGACCTCTTCCTGACTTCTGAAAATGCACACATCTTGGCAACATTGTGCATGAACATATAATTGGGGTAAAACTATAGGAGAGATGCTTACAAAAAATTAAGCCACTGCTTAGTTGAGTAATAAAATATTTATATATTTGTTCCTCCTCTTCATCTAGAATTCAGGTTTCATGAGGGCAGGTACTTGGCCTTTTTTATTATTATTAATTACTGTCTTTCCAGCACCTAGAATAGTGTCTGCCACATAATAGGTGCTTGATAATATTTCTTAGATAATGTGAACTTTAAGAGAGAGAATCAAGGTGATATGGGATGTCTCCCTGCATCTATCTCTGTATCTATGAGTGGAAATAACGATATTGTTCTTCCTTCTCTTCTTAAGAATATCACTGTCCAGGCCATTGCCCTTTTCAGACAAAAAAACACTTTCAGTATAGTTAACATTGTGGATGATTCAAAGACTGAGTATATTGAGTGAAAGCATCTGTTAGAACACATGGTAAGGTACTCAAGGACATTCATATGTTCTGAATTGTCATTTATATGTTCTGAATGATGCCTGCTTCTGATGGGTAAACACTGAGTCCTAAATGGCCATAATAAAAGATGAGTACCATTCTTGTAGAGGTGTACTGTGTTTTCCCCATCTTGAGTGCAGAAAACAAGTGTTGGTGCCATGGAACTGATACTGCACCCATGTGGAATAATTTAATTCCATTAATAATGCTAGAAATGTTAAGAAAACATTTTGGGGCAAAAAAAAAAAGCAAAATATGGGGGCATGCAAAACCCGTCTTGTTTCGCCTGAACTCCAGGACCCATTTGTTTTCCATTGTTGGCTGTCCTTATTCTGGATCTGTTTTCACTTTTATTTGTGGTCAGCTTCAATATGTCTACACGAAAGCACACTTCAGAACTAAAATGACTCTGTCTTTTTACAGTATGACTTCAGACAGTTGGACAGTTTTAGGGTTCACTGGCTCCTGGATCAGTTTTCCCATTGCCTGCTTGAAGCATGCTAGTTAACATACTGCAAAGGAAAGAGGCATTGTTTTTAAAGGCACGTGAATCCAATCCACTGAGCTTGGTTCTGAGCCCAAATCCTGCCCTTAGATCCTCGTGCGTAGCCCCCAGCCAAATTCTGCCCCCCACAAATTCTCACGCAATTTTCGTTGACTAACAAAAAAAAAAAATTTTTTTTTTTTTTTTTTTTTTTGTACAGTGGAAGTCACTGGGTCTATCTAGGAGTGGAATCTGGCTGGCTACATATAACATACTGTTTGGGTTGGGGCATGAAGCCAAAAAAGCATTGTTTACTATTTATATGGGTCTTCACCAATTTCTGGACGCCAAAAGCGATGAACTCACTGCTTCTGAATAACCCATTCATCAAAACAGACATGGATAATTGTGTTCCTTGGGTTTAGAAAGCAAATCATTTGCTGGTTCACTGTCTGCAAGCCAACATCTGTTTGGGGCTCTCCACCCAAACCCAAGCTGACACCCCCCAAACTGACAATACGTTCAAACAAGCTGACTTGCTTCTACACAGAAAGGAGTATGTGCAAGAAGTTGTGACCATAAGGGTGTGACAAAGACCATGACACTGACTTGTACCTTCTTGAAGTTTTCTTCCAAACATCAACTTATTGTAAGCCATCTGGGGAGGAATCCCTTTAGTATTATCCAGACATGGAAACAGTTTAGGAAACTGTTAATGCTTCCAGTGTCAGGAATCAATATTTCTTCAGTGTCGTTGACTTAATGGCGGTTGTCATTTGTTTTATGTCCTTGTGAAAAGAACACATACTCCTCTGGGGTACTTTTTAATATACAAATGCTAGTGCTTTGCTTTTGAACATATTAAATGGTTCCATGTGTATTATCAAGCTATTGTAGTAGCACAGAATGAGGGTGTTGACTTAGTCTGAAATTTTTTTTTTTTTTTTTGGTGAAATGTCATCTAAAAAGCCTCAGGGACAAACACCAGAAATGTAGAACAGTGAGAAGCAAAGGCTCCTTGAAGTAGTGCACACATCTTGGAAAGCTACTTGGGGAATCTCCTGTGAGGTGATGGATAGATACACTTCTAGCCCCACAAATATCAAACATCCAAGTGAAAACCATTAGGTTTAATGATACCTTTTGTCTTTAAAAGAAAACTAAAAGCTTAAAGAAATTTCGAGTCTACAAGTACCTAGGGTTAGATATTTTGGATCAAATTCTTGCTTTTAAGAAGGGGACTATCTAAATTCACAGGATAGATGGGATTTTGTTCTCAAAAGTTTTTGGCCCCCATAGTGGTACTGAGTAGCTCATCTCAAGGTTTCCTCAAACTCGTGGTCAGGACTTGCATATGTCTAACCCCAAATCTACCCTGCTTTAAGTATGTTTTATCCTGTCCATGCATTCAGGAATTTCCTCCTAGGAAGTATTTGAACACTAAGATTCTGGGTGTTCAAGACAGCCTTAGCCTTCTCTTCTCAGCCGCCATCATTGTAACCTCTCTCTTTAACCTGATTTTCCTCTCCTTTTTTTTTTTTTTTTTGTTTGTCTTTGTTACTCTTTTTTCTAGTTTTTATAAAATGTGCTGCTCAAACTGGACACAGTATTCCATGGAGGTTCTGATTAATCTTACTCTTTTATGCCCATCCTTGGAGGATTTTATCCTGATTTTGTTACCCCCCTCCTCCCACTTTTTATTGTTTTGTTAGGAAAGCCATTGTTATACATGTTTATTCTCTGATCGGGTGCTGATTTCAGCAAATGTGGATTCAGAGTGGATTCACCACTTAAGAAATTTGCTGAAACTAGGGCTGCCCAAGATTGTTATTCTTATGGAATAAATTTTAAAATGATAATGCTTGAACAAATGCTGGGATAAGAACCCTGGTGTAAACAAATGGGATTGCTTGAATCAGAGGCCAAAGGGTCTGGACCAGTGTCTGCCTAGTTACCCAAAGGAGCGAGGGGATCTATGTCTCAGAAGGCTCATCCTATACTCCGCATGGTGCCATGGCACAACAGTTGGTAAGCTCTGGCTTCAACTCATTATATATCGGTTTTCTGAGGTATAAAATGGAAATAAGAAGTACATCCACTACTTACTTCTTATTTTGTAAAGATTCAGTGAGTTCATACATATAAGACACTTAGCACAATGCCCATCACTGAAAAGTTGCTAATTACTAGTGGAACTAGTAGAAGTGGGGGTAGAAGCAGTAGTTGCTTCATTACTTTGTAATCTCACAAGTTACAGAGAATCATTGACAAGTCACAGGTCAATTCTATTTACATTTCTTAAAGAAAAATTATATTATGTGATGCCTAATGTCATAGAACAGGAAATCTTGATGTGAGGCCTCACATTATGGACCTTCAATAAACAAAAGCCAGTGAGAAGAGAAAATTCTTGGAAAGCAGGTAAATTCTGAGGGAAATAATCCAGCTTCTCAGAAAAATGGAGCAAACTGCCCAAGGCCTAGGCTAGGCAACCTAAGCTTAGTTAATGAGCTAAGATTTAGGAGAGAACTATAACCCTTGTGAAGATGGTCTATAGATGGGCACTGGATAGCCAGATAGCAGCTCAGTACTGTGGATGAGGCTAACTTGATGGTAGCCTGAGTTATGGTAGAAGGCCTACCTGGCTACACAGGACATGTCCCTAAGCCACCTCACCCTTACCAAGTTTGCCAGCAAGGGAAGCACTAGAATAGGTGAGAGGCAACCCAAGGATTAGCAGTGGATTCTAGGCCTGACAGAGTTGCTGAATTCCAAGGTTCATCTGAAAGGCTCCTCTTCAGATAGAGGACTTCAGTAACTCAGCAACAGAAGCCTAGGAAGTCTGAGTAAGTGGGAATAGCCTTATGGAAAATTAAGAATTTCAGATTGGCAAGAATTGTATCCAACCAAGTCTAGATTATCTGCACAGAGACATCCATATACTTGGGCACTCTGTCTTCCCACACTGGTCTACTTCCAGCCATGCTCCTTGAGGACATTGCCACATTCCCTAAGCTTTACTCTGCTTCAGTTTCACAAAGTCCTGTTGGTTTAAATTCTTTGCCCTTCCATTGCCCAGGCCTAAAAAAAAAAAACAAAAAATTTTTTTTTTTTAATAAGGAAGTCAGTCATCTGTAGGGTGGGATAAGGATCTGGGGGTGAAAAGGAACAGTTCTCTAAGGGCCTTTGATCTTTAAGAGGTTGTAAGTGTCCCAATTCCCTGTTTTTATGCAAAAATATCTCTTGTGTGTGTCATTCAAACAGATTGTTTTCCTTCCCATGAATGTAATTGTTGTCTCTTGGAGATTTTATAAGAAACAGAATGCAGGCCATTTCAAGGCCAGGCAGAGGAGGAAAGAATATGACTGTATTGTGCTCACCTCCTAAACTTGACTTTCTTACTAGTAAATATCTATTTCCAGGAGTCACATATTTCAGTGGCAAGGCAAGATGCTGCCAGGTAACTCATATCCAGTTCTGACTCTGTCCCTTAACCAACTGTGTGACCTTGGACAAACCATTTTATACCATTGGGCCTATGTTTTCTTATCTGAAAAATTAGGAAGTTGGACCTGATGAGGTGAATTCGACAGGCAGTGTTTTATTGCTGTTGAAAACATGAATTTTGAGGATAAATATAGCTGATTGTAAAGCTTTGTTCTGTTACTTTGCAAAGGTACATCAGATCATCAGTTTTCTTGTTGATAAGCAAGATTATTATAAAAAAAAATAATTCCTGTAAAGTGCTTAATATTATTTTTTGCTCCTCTAATTTTTCTTCCAGGACTAAATGTATATAAATCTATTATTCTCAACTGTGAATGCCATTGCTCGTTTCTATTAGTGTGGGCAAATCAAAATTGGCAATCCCAACACTCTCTACATTTTATTATATATGTAGCAGTGCACTTGTGTGTGTACATGCACGTACACACACATATACACACACTGAAAAGATAACTGGATTATCCACCATCAGTGAAATCTAGGATTGACCTAATTAAAGAGATATTATACCAGCTTATGGTTCCTCAAGAGCCTTTACAAATTCTCTTTGAATCAGTGGCTCATGAAGACAGAAGGTCAGTTTTTATGGCTGAAGATTTTGTTAAATCCATTCTTCAGCAGCCTTACAGTGTGGAGAAGTGAAGGTCCTCTCTACATATGGAATGAACAGGATCTTGATGTGAACAGTCATTACAACCCTGCAGGACTAGCTCAGGCCATTAAGCCCAGAGCCAGGACTTGTCTTGGTAGGAGTATGCAAATGAGAAGTCAGATAACAACTTCACAAAGGATTTCAAAGAAGGAATCTAAGAGTAGGGTGGGAATGGGTGAGGGAGAAGTGTGTGTCTTCAGTGTCCAGCTAGGTCTTTGGAGAAGAGTGGTTTGAAGATTAAAAACTAACACTTCTCTTGTCAAATATTACATTTCCCACATACAGTTGATTGGGTTTTAATATAACCAGGAGGCTAATTTGTTTTTGTATATAGCATGGGCAAGTCTGATTTTCCTTTATTTATTTATTATACACTCAACAAACACTAACATGTACCCACAGTTGTAGTTTTCCAGCCTTGTGCTAGGTGGTAGAAGTACAAATATGACTAAAAATGGACCTTACCCACAGAGAACTTACAGTAGTGGAGGAGACAGTTGAGAAAATCAGCACTCAAAGCACAGTGGGTTGGTACTCTGAAAGAGGTACCCAGAAGCTACTATGGGAGCACAGAAGTGGAAGGAAAACCTAAATCACTGGGATGTCAGACTTTCTGAAGGAGGTGACACCTTAATTAATTATAAATGACAAAAAAGAGCTAAAGAAAAAAAAAGGTGAAAGGTCATTTCAGCCATAGAAAGCTTTTGTACAAGAATGTGAGGGCCTGTCTGGAGAGCTACCAGCTACCATTGTGAATTTTTAAGTTTGTAACTAGCACTGCAGAATATTATTTTCCCCATAAAGTTCAATATGAATATAATTAAAATGAGTAGGGGGAGCAAAGATGGCAGAATAGACAGACGCTTCCAGTGAGCCTTCTTTATAACAAAGCCCTGAAAAAACAAGTGAAACGAGTGTATTTGTGACAAGCTGGGAGCCCTGATCATCAAAGTCAAGCTTAGACAATGAACCAAGTGGCAGGGGGAGGAAGAGACTGTTCAGAAGTGGAGAGGAGTTACTGGACCTGAATCACGGGGAGCCCTCAGGTACCATTCCCAGAACAGTGCTGGTGGTGGTGGCAGCACGCTGGTACTAGTGTTTGGCTGCGTTCTCCTCAGGGAGAAGCAGCCAGCCACACAGCCTACTCATACCTCTAGAACCTGAGGAGAACGGCACTCTCGGCAAAAGCTAAGTACTTGTGTATATTTTACTGTGCAACACCCAACCCCCAATCCCTGGGCCTGAGATAGACCCTGGTGAGCACCTACAGCCATCCTCCCAGCCTTGAGGAAGGAAAAAATTTCCAACTGGGGGGAAGGATAATATGCTAGCTCCATTAACTGGGGGAGCTCAGGACAGAAGCAGCTCCTGTATAGGCATAAACCATCTGTAGACCTTGAGCACCTTTCCCTTCTGCATGGACCTCTATGGGCCTATTTCAGGAGAATAGGCCCTTGTTGGCAAACTCCAACCATTTTAGCTGTGTGGTGGAGAGGTGGGTGTTTGATGTTTGACATTGCTTTACCTATTAAACAAGGTCCTTACCTACCCGCATCAGGGACCTAAGGACTGGTGGCTCCACTCAGGTCACCCAGCCACCCGCAACAGGGGTCCAAAGATAACTGGTACCTCCCAGTCCTTATGACCAAAAACTTTGGGTGCCCATGATCCCTCTGCAGAACGCACCCACCAGCACACTGTAGGGAACAGAAATACATTTTCCTCAGAGACACTTGGGGGTCGGTTCTCAGCTCCCAGCCTTGTTCAGAGCGTGACCCCCTGCTGCAATCAGATACCGGTATATATGCCAATCACCCCACCCCTCTAAGACTGTAGGACAGAGCCTGTACCACGCACTTGATGATCAGCTACCTGACACCTGAGCTGAATTCGTCCAAGAAAACTGGACAGACTCCTGGGCTGATATACCTGATAACAGCTCTAGCCATCTGGGGACAATACATCAGAGCTCCAAAGGTGTAAATAATCAAGCTAGCTCACTCAAGCAACCCATTTGGGCATATCAAAACAAAACAAAGCAAGAAGCTATGACACAGTAAGCAAGCATAAACTAATACAATCACTTGTAGATGGCTCAGAGACAACCGTCAATATCAACTCACATAAAGAAACAGACCATGATCACCTCAACAGGCTCTCAAAACAAAGAATCCAGGAATCTTCTAGATGAAAGTGCATTTCTGGAATTATCAGATGCAGAATACAAAAGTTTAATATATAGAACCCTTCAAGACATCAGGAAGGAAATGAGGTAATATGCAGAAAGAGCCAAGGAACACACGGAAAAAGCAACTGAAGAAATTAGAAAGATTATTCAGGAACATAATGAAAAGTTTAAAAGATGGAAAAATCCATAGACAGGCAGCAATCAGAAATTCAGAAGATTAACAATAAAATTACAGAATTAGACAACTCAACAGAAAGTCAGAAGAGCAGATTGAGCACGTAGAAGCCAGAATTTCTGAACTCGAAGATAAATCACTTGGCAGTAATATATTTGAAGAAAAATCAGATAAAAGAATTAAAAAAAATGAAGAAACCTTAAGAATCATGTGGGACTCTATCAAGAGAAATAACCTACGAGTGATTGGAGTACCCGGACAGGGAGGGATAACAGAAAATGCAGAGAAAATTGTTGAAGATTTGTTGGCAGATAACTTCCTGATATGATGAAGGTGAGAAGATATCTATCCAAGATGCTCATTGAACTCCACATAAGGTAGATGTTAAAAGAAAGTCACCAAGACATATTATAATCAAGCTTGCCAAAACCAAAGATAAAGAGAGAATTTTAAGAGCAGCTAGGGATAAACAAAAAATCACCTACAAAGGAGAGCCAATAAGAATAAGCTCGGACTACTTGGCAGAAACCATGCAGCCAAGAAGGCAATGGGATGACATATTTAAAAAATTGAAGGAAAAAAATTGCCTGCCAAGAATCATATATCCAGCAAAACTGTCCCTTAACTATGAAGGTGAAATTAAGATGTTTCCAGATAAACAGAAGTTTAGGGAATTCATAAAAACCAAACCAAAACTACAAGAAATACTAGAGGGAGTTCTTTGGTTAGAAAATCAATAATATCAAGTATCAACCCAAGACTAGAACACTGGGCAGAACAACCAGAAGTCAACCCAGACAGGGAAATCCAAAAAAACAAAGCAAGATTATATAAAAAAAAAAAAAACCCAAAACAGGGTAACAGCAATGTTATTATATAAAAGAAGACAATATTAAAATAATAAAGAGGGACTGAGAAATGTGATCATATACCTTCCATATGGATAGGAAGTTACGGCAATACAAAGAAATAAAAGTTAGTTTTAAATTTAGAAAAATAGGGGTAAATAATAAGGTAACCACAAAGGAGACAAACTATCCTACTCATCAAAATAAAATACAAGGGAAAAATACAGACTCAGCAGAAACAAAATCAACAACAACAAATATGAGGAAAGGAAAATATATAAAGAAAATCTACTCAGCACATAAAATCAAGTGGGAAAAAGAAACTGTCAACAACACACAAAAAAAGACATCAAAATGATAGCACTAAATTCATACCTGTCCATAATTACCCTGAATGTAAATGGACTAAATGTACCAATAAAGAGACAGAGTAGCAAAATGAATTAAAAAACAAGATCCGTCTATATGCTCCCTACAAGAGAAACACCTTACACTTAGAGACACAAACAAACTAAAACTCAAAGGATGGAAAAAAATATATGAAGCAAACAACAATCAAAAAAGAGAAGGAGTGGCAATATTAATTCTGACAAAATAGACTTTAAAGTTAAATCCATCATAAAGGATAAGGAAGAACACTATATAATGATTAAAGGGACAATACACCAAGAAGATATAACCATATTAAATATTTATGCACCCAATGACAGGGCTGCAAAATACATAAAAGAAACTCTATCAGCATTGAAAAGTGAGATGGACAGATTCACGATGAAAGTAGACTTCAACACACCACTTTTGGTGAAGGACAGGACATCCAGAAAGGAGCTCAATAAAGACAGAGAAGACCTAAATGCCACAATCAACCAACTTGACCTCGTAGAGATATACGGAACACTCTACCCAACAGCAGCCAAATATACTTTCTTTTCTAGTGCACATGCAACATTCTCTAGAATAGACCACATATTAGGTCATAAAGAAAGCCTTAGCAGAATCCAAAACATTGAAATGTTACAAAGCGTCTTCTCTGACCATAAGTTCATAAAAGTGGATATCAATAACGGGAAAAGAAGTCAAACACTTGGAAACTGAACAATACCCTGCTCAAAAAGGACTGGATTATAGAAGACATTAAGGATGGAATAAAGAAATTCAGAGCATCCAATGAGAATGAAAACACTTCCTATCAGAACCTTTGGGACACAGCAAAAGCGGTGCTCAGAGGCCAATTTATATCAATAAATGCACACATCCAAAAAGAAGAAATGGTCAAAATCAAAGAATTATCCCTACAACTTGAACAAACAGAGAGCAACAAAAGAAACCCAGAGGCACCAGAAGAAAACAAATAATAAAAATTGGAGCAGAACTAAATGAAATAGAAAACAGAAAAACAATTGAAAGAACAAGACCAGAAGCTGGTTTTTTGAAAAACTCAACAAAATTGATAAACCCCTAGCCAAGATGACAAAAAAAAAAAAAAAAAACAGGAGAGGAAGCAAATAACCTGAATAAGAAATGAGAGGGGCAATATTACAACAGACCCAACTGAAATTAAAAGAATCATATCATATTACTATGAAAAACTATACTCAAACAAATTTGAAAACCTAGAAGAAGTGGATGAATTCCTAGAAACACACTACCTCCCTAAACTAACACAAACAGAGGTAGAACAACTAAATAGACCCATAACAAAAGAAGAGATTGAAAAGGTAATCAAAATCTCCCAACAAAAGAAAGCCCTGGTCTGGACAGCTTCACTGCAGAATTCTACCAAACTTTCAGAGAAGAGTTAACACCACTACTACTAAAAGTATTTCAGAGCATAGAGAAGGATGGAATACTACCAAACTCATTCTATGAAGCCATCATATGCCTGATACCAAAACCAGGTAAAGACACCACAAAAAAAGAAAATTATAGACCTATATCCCTCATGAATGTAGATGCAAAAATCCTCAGCAAAATTCCAGGCAATAGAATTCAACAATATCAAAAAAATAATTCAGCATGACCAAGTGGGATTCATACCAGGTATGCAGGGATGGTTCAACATTAGAAAAACAATTAATGTTACTCATCACATAAATAAAACAAAAGACAAGAATCACATGATTTTATCAATTGATGCAGAAAAGACATTTGACAAAGTTGAACACTGATTCATGATAAAAACTGTCAGCAAAATAGGAATAGAAGGAAAATTCTTCAGCATAAGAAAGGGCATTTATACAAAGCCAACAGCCAACATCACCCTAAATGGAGAGAGCCTGAAAGCATTCCCATTGAGATTGGGAACCAGACAAAGATGCCCTTTATCACCACTCTTATTCAACATTGTGTTGGAGGTCCTACAGAGCAATTAGGCTAGATAAAGAAATAAAGGCATCCAGATTGGCAAGGAAGAAGTCAAAGTATCTCTGTTTGTAGATGACATGATCTTATACACAGAAAACCCTAAGGAATCCTCCAGAAAACTACTGAAACTAATAAAAGAGTTCAGCAGACATTCGGGATACAAGATAAACATACAAAACCCAGTTGGATTCCTCTACACCAACAAAGAGAACATTGAAGAGGAAATCACCAAATCAATGCCATTTACAGTAGCCCCCAAGAAGATAAAATACTTAGGAATAAACCTTACCAGAGATGTAAAAGACTTATACAAAGAAAACTACAGTACACTTCTGCAAGAAATCAAAAGGGACTTACATAAGTGGAAGAACATAACTTGCTTGTGGATAGAAAGACTTAACATTATAAAAATGTCTATTTTACCAAAAGCAATCTATACATTTAATGCAATTCCGATCCAAATCCCAATGACATTCTTTAATCAGTCAGAGAAAAAAATCACCAACTTCATATGGAAGGGAAAGAGGCCCCGGATAAAGAAGGCATTACTGAAAAAGAAGAACAAAGTGGGAGGCCTTACTTTACCTGATTTTAGAACCTACAGTAGTCAAAACAGGGTGGTACTGGTCCAACAGCTACATGGACCAATGGAACAGAATTGAGAATCCAAACATAAATCCATCCACATATTAGCAGTTGATATTTGACAAAGACCCCAAAACAGTTAAATGGGGAAAAGACAGTCATTTTAACAAATGGTACTGGCTTAACTGGATATGCATCTGCAAAAAAATGAAAAAAGACCCATACCTCACTCCATGCACAAAAACAAACTCTACATGGATCAAAGACCTAAATATAAAATCTAAAACAATAAAGATCATGGAAGAAAAAATAGGGACAATGTTAGGAGCCGTAATACATGGCATAAAGAGTATACAAAACATTATTAAGAATGCACAAGAAAAACTACATAACCGGAAGCTCCTAAAAATCAAACACATATGCTTATCCAAAGACTTCACCAAAAGAGTAAAAAGACTACTTACAGACTGGGAAAAAGTTTTTAGCTATGACCTTTCTGATCAGACCCTGATCTCTAAAATCTACATAATACTGCAAAAGCTCAACTGCAAAAAGACAAATAACCCAATTAAAAAATGGGCAGAAGATATGAATAGATACTTCACTAAAGAAGACATTCAGGTAGCTAACAGATATATGAGGAAATGTTCATGATCATTAGCCATTAGAGAAATGCAGATCAAAACTACAATGAGATTTCATCTCACTCCAACGAGGCTGGCATTAATCCAAAAAACACAAAATACTAGATGTTGGAGAGGCTGTGGAGAGATTGGAACACTTATACACTGCTGGTGGGAATGTAAAATGGTACAAACACTTTGGAAATTGATTTGGTGCTTCCTTAAAAAGCTAGAAATAGAACTACCATACGATCCAGCAATCCCACTCCTTGGAATATATCCTGGAGAAATAAGAGCCTTTACATGAACAGATATATGCACACCAATGTTCACTGCAGCACTGTTTACAATAGCAAAAAGATGGAAGCAAAAGATGCCCATCAACGGATGAATGGATAAATAAATTATGGTATATTCACACAATGGAATATTACGCATTGATAAAGAACAGTGAGGAATCTGTGAAACATTTCATAACATGGAGGAACCTGGAAGGCATTATGCTGAGTGAAATTAGTCAGTTGCAAAAGGATAAATATTGTATAAGACCACTATTATAAGAACTTGAGAAATATTTTAAACTGAACTGCGAAGAAAACATTCTTTTGTGGTTACGAGGTGGGGGGGAGGGAGGGAGGGTGGGAGGGGGCATCTACCAATTAGATAGTAGATAAGAACTACTTTAGGTGAAGGGATAGACAGCACACAATACAGGGGAGGTCAGCACAATTGGACTAAACCAAAAGCAAAGAAGTTTCCTGAATAAACTGAATGGTTCGAAGGCCAGTGTAGCAGGGGCAGGGGTCTGGGGACCATGGTTTCAGGGGACATCTAAGTCAATTGGCATAATAAAATCTATTAACAAAACATTCTGCATCCCACTTTGAAGAGTGGTGTCTGGGGTTTTGGATGCTAGCAAGCAGCCATCTAAGATGCATATCAATTGGTCTCAACCCACCTGGATCAAAGGAGAATGAAGAACACCAAGGACATAAGGCAATTACAAGCCCAAGAGAAAGAAAGGGCCACGTGAACCAGCGACTACATCATCCTGAGACCAGAAGAACTAGATGGTGCCCGGCTACAACCTATGACTGTCCTGAGAGGGAACACAACACAGAACCCCTGAGGGAGCAGGAGACAGTGGGATGCAGTCCCCAAATTCTCATATGACCAGACTTAATGGTCTAACTGAGACTAGAAGGACACCAGTGGTCATGGCCCCCAGACCTCCTGCTGGCCCAGGACAGGAACCATTCCCAAAGCCAACTCTTCAGACATGGATTGGACTGGACAATGGGTTGAAGAGGGATGCTGGTGAAGAGTGAGCTTCCTGGGTCAGGTGGACACTTGAGACTATGTTGGTATCTCCCGCCTGGAGGGGAGATGAGAGGGTGGAGGGGGTTAGAAGCTGACGAAATGGACACGAAAAGAGAGAGTAGAGGGAGAGAGCAGGCTGTCTCATTAGGGGGAGAGTAATTGGGATTGTGTAGCAAGATGTATATGGGTTTTTGTGTGAGAGACTGACTTGATTTGTAAACTTTCACTTAAAGCACAATAAATATTATTAAAAAAAATGAGTTGGGATAAAAACATAACACACCTAAATTGAAATTCAGAAACAGGATGTTCTTAGGTAGGTGGAAGAATGGATTAGAGTTGCAGGTGAGGTATTCTTCCTGCTTTTCAGGACATTCTCAGGCCCTCCAAGTACCCCAAAATAGGTTTCTCCTTATTCTTCTTTCTCCTAAAGATAGCATGCCCAATGCAACCACCCCTCTCCTAGAAAATCAGCATTGTGAGTATTGGTGTAATGAAAGACCCACCATTCATACTCTGTCCTCTCCGCTTAGCTCTCACAAGCTCAGTGATTTGCAAAATCCCAGGGTTTCCCCATTAGAATTTTAAAACTTTGAAGTCTCATCCTAATCTTAAAAGCTCTGTGTATGTGTGAATTCCAAGGTGCTCTGTATGGCTGGAATGAAGGGTTGAATAAGGGAGTTGTAGGGGATGAAATTGAAGAGGAAGCAGCAAAAAAGTTCAGAAATGGCTTTGAGTGCTCAGTTCAGGCATTTGAACTTCATCCTGAAAGGTATGGAGGGATGCTGGAAAATTTAAAGGAGGGTAGTTACAGGATTAGGTTTGATTTTGGAATAGTCATTCTTTGCAGCAGCATGGAGAATAGTTGTCGAAATAAGACTGGAAGCCAGATAACATGAGGCTGTTGTTGCAATCAAGGAAGACATAAGGAGAATCTGAGTAAGGCTACACCAGAGAATTGGAGTGGTCATGACATATTGAACAGAAGTTAATAAAGCACAGAGTAAGTGAGAGTAAAAAGATTGGACTTACAGTCAAGTTTCTGGCTGGGGTGATTAGAATGATAACAGTACCACCCACTGATGTAAGAAATACAAGAACTTTCCAGAACAGGGGGAGAAAATGGAAAACACAGAGAGGATCATTGAAAATTTGCTGACAAAAACTTCCCTAATATCATGAAAGATGAAAGCATGACCATCCAAGAAGCTCAAAAAATCCCATATAGGATAGACCCCAAAAGAAAGTCACCAAGACATATAATCACAGGTGCCCAAACCAAAGACAAAGAAAGAATCCTGAGAGCAACACAAGAAAAATAAAAAGTCATATACACAGAGGAAACAATAAGACTAAGCTCTAATCACTCAGCATAAACCATGCAGGCAAGAAGGCAATGAGATGCCATATAAAAAACCTTGAAAAAAAAATTTCCAACCAAGAATAACATATCCTATAAAACTCTCACTCAACTATGATGGTGAAATTAGGACATTTCCAGATTAAAAAAAAAATTAGGGAACATGTAAAAACCAAACCAAACATACAAGAATTATTAAAGGGAGTAGTTGGTTAGAGAACAAAAAAAAATCAGATAACAACTTGAATCTAGGACATGGGACAGCATCAGCCAGATACCAACCAAGGTAATGAACTCTCAAGGATAAAACAAAACTAAAAAAATTTACGACAGGAGCCAGAGACATCAATCTGTAAATGACAATAACTTTAGAACACTAAAAGAGCAAATACACAGTGTACGTATAGAACTTTCAAATGGAAGGGAAGTCAAGGCAATATCAAGTAGTAAAAGACTGGTTTAAACTTAGGAAGATAAGGATACATTTCAAGGTAACCACAAAGAAATTTAACAAATCTACTCATTGAAATAAAGGAGAAAAATATAAAGTCTCAGTAAACATAATATCTAAAAAAATGAAAGAAACAAAAAGAAAATCCACAAACAAAAGGGATTCAGCACAGTAGAGTAAGAGGAACAAAGAAAACGTCAGCACTACAATAAAAAAGCACTACAAAATGACAGCAACAAACTCACACCTATCACTAATCATGCTGAGTAAATAGCTTAAATGTACCCATAAAGAAAAAGAGTGAAAGAATGGATTAAAAAACAGGATCAATCAATATGCTGTCTACAAGAGACACACTTTAGAAACAAAGACATAAATATATTAAAAATCAAATGATGGAAAAAATATACCAAGCAAACAGCAATAAAAACAGACAAGGAGTGGCAATACTAATTTCAGATAAAATAGACTTCAAAACAAAATTCACCATAAAAGACAAGGGAGGACATTATATAATGATTAAAGGGACAATTCACCATGAGGACATAACCGTAGTAAATATCTATGCACCGAATGACAGGGTGCCAAAATACATAAAATAAACTCTAACGGCACCAAAAGGAGGAATTGACAGTTCCACAATAATAGTAGGTGACTTCAGCACATCATTCTCAGTAAAGGACAGAACATCCAGAAAGAAACTCAACAAAGATACAGAAGAGCTAAAGGACACAATCAACCAACTTGATCTCATAGACATATATAAAACACTCCACTCAATAGCAGCAAAGTACACATTCTTTCCCAACGCACATGGAACATTCTCCAGAATAGACCACATCATAAGCCACAAAGCAACCCTCAACAAAATCCAAAACATTGAGATAATACAAAGCATCTTCTCTGGCAATAATGTCATAAAAGTAGAAGTTAATAACAGGATGAGCAAGGAAAAAAAAAAAATCAAATCATAGAAACGGAATAACGCCTTGTTTAAAAAACACTGGTAATAGAAGGAATCAAAGATGGAATAAAAAAAAAAATCCTAGAACCAAACGAGAATGAAAACACATCATATGAAAATCTTTGGGACACAGCAAAGGCAGTGCTCAGAGGTCAATTTATAGCAATAGATGCACACATCAAAAAAGAAGAAAGGGGCAAAATCAAAACATTAGCTAAACTCAAACAAATAGAAAGAGAAGAGCGAAAGAAGCCCACAACCACCAGAAGAAAGGAAATAACAAAGATCAGATCAGAAATAAATGAAATAAGGAATAGGAAAACAATAGAAAGAATCAACAAAACTGAAAATTCAGTCTTTGAAAGGATCAATAAAATCAACAAACCATTGGTCAAATTGACAGAAGAAAAACAGGAGAGGAAGCAGTTGAATGAAACAAGAAATGAAATGAGGGACATTACAACAGACCCAGTTGAAATAAAAAGGATCATGACAGAGTACTATGAAAAACTAAGCTCAAGCAAATTTGAAAACCTAAAGGAAAAGGACAAATTTCTAGAAACAATTACCTACCTAAACTCACACAAACGGAGGGAGAAAATCTGAACAGACTCATAACAGGAGAAGAGATTGAAAAGGTAATAAAAAAAAAACTCCCAACAAAAAAAGTTCTGGCCCAGATGGCTTCACCAGAGAATTCTACCAAACATTCAGAGAAGAGCTCATGCCAAGTACTGCTGAAGCTATTTCAGAATATAGAAAAGGAAGGGATACTTCCAAATTCATTCTGTGAAGTCATCGTTACCCTGATACCAAAACCAGGCAAAGAACCACAAAGAAAAAAAAAAAACAGAAAATTACAGACCAATGTCTCGCATCAATATAGATGCAAAAATTCTCAACAGAATTCCAGCCAATAGAAATCAGCATCATATAAAAAACATATATATCTAATATATAAAAAAAATATATACACCCCACCAAAGTGGGATTCATACCAGGTATGCAAGGATGGTTCAACATTAGAAAATCAATCAACGTAATCCAACACATAAATACAAAAAAAGAATCACACGATCATCTCAATCGACACGGAAAAGGTATTTGACAAAGTCCAACACCCATTCCTGTTAAAAACTCTCAATAAAATAGGTGTCACGGATTCAATTATGTCCCCACAAAAATGTGTGTATCGGTTTGGCTGGCCATGACTACCAGTATTGCATGGTTATCCTCCATTTTGTGATTGTAATTTTATGTTAAAGAGGGTTAGCTGAGATTGTAACACCCTTACTAAGGTCACATCCCTGATCCAATGTAAAGGGAGTTTCCCTGGGGTGTGGCCTGAACCACCTTTTATCTTACAAGAGATAAAAGGAAAGGGAAGCAAGCAGAGAGTTGGGGACCTCATACCACCAAGAAAGCAGTGCTGGCAGCAGAGCACATCCTTTGGACCCAGGGTTCCTGAGCAGAGAAGCTCCTAGTCTGGGGAAAGTTTGATAAGAAGGCTGACAGAGAGAGAAAGCCTTCTCTGGAGCTGACACCATGAATTTGGACTTTTAGTCTACTTTACTGTGAGGAAATAAACTTCTCTTTGTTGAAGCCATCCACTTGTGGTATTTCTGTTATAGCAGCACTAGATGACTAAGACAATAGAAGTAGGAATAGAAGGAAAATTTCTCAACATAATGAAGGGCATCTATATGAAAACAACAGCCAACATCATTCTCAACAGAGACAGGCTGAAAACATTCCCCCTGAGAACAGGAACAAGACAAGGATCCCCTTTATCACCACTCCTATTTAACGTTGTGCTGAGAGTCTTACCTAGAGCAATAGCACAAGAAAAGGAAATAAACAGGATCCCAATTGGTAATGAAGAAGTAAAACTATCCCTATTCTCAGATGATATGATACTATACATAAAGAGCCCAAAAGACTCCACAAGAAAACTACTGGAACTAATAGAAAGATTCAGCAGAGCAGCAGGATAGAAGATAAACATAGAAAAATCAGCTGGATTCCTATACACCAGTAAAGAGAGCTGTTAAAAGGAAATCAGTAAAGCAATACCATTTATAATAGCCCCTAAAAAAAATAAAATGCTTAGGAATAAATCTATCCAGGAATGTAAAAGTCATATACAAAGAAAACTACAAAACACTACTGCAAGAAACCAAAAGAGGCCTACATAAATGGAAAAACATACCATGCTCATGGATAGGTAGGCTCAACATAGTGAAAATGCCGATTCTACCCAAAGTAAGCTATGAATACAATGCAATCCCAATCCAGATACCAATAGCATTCTTTAACTAGATGGAAAAACTAATCATTAACTATATATGAAAAGGGGAAAGACCCTGGATAATTAAAGCACTATTGAAGAAGAAGAATGTAGGAGGACTCGCACTACCTGATCTCAGAACCTACTATCCAGCTATGGTAGTCAAAACACCCTGATACTGGTATAACGACAGAAACATTGACCAATGGAACAGAATTGAGGACCTGGATATAAATCCATGCACCTACAGTCACCTGATCTTTGACAAAGGCTAAAAGCTTATTAAATGGGGAAAAGATAGACTTTTTAACAAATGGTGCGGGCAAAACTGGATGTCCATCTGGAAAACAAAATGAAACAGAATCCATACCTTATACCATACACAAAAACCAATTTGAAATGGATCAAAGACCTAAATATAAAACTAAAAACTATAAAGATCATAGAAGAAAAACTAAGGTCAATGCTAGAGGCCCTAATACATGGCATAAATAGGATACAAACCATAACTAACAATTCAAAAACACCAGGCTAGCTAGATAAGTGGGATTTTTTCAAAATTAAACACTTATGCTCATCAAAAGACTTCACCAAAAGAGTAAAAAGATAACCTACCAATGGGGAAAAAAGTTTTGGCTATGACATATCCAACAAAGATCTAATCTCTCATATTTATAGGAGCATCCAACACCTCTACAACTAAAAACAAATAAGCCAATTAAAAAACGGGCAAACCATATGAATAGACACTTCACCAAAGAAGATATTTGGGTGGCTAACAGACACATGAGGAAATGCTCGCAATCACTGACCATTCAAAAAAAAAAAAAAAAAAAACCAAAAAAAAAGAAATGCAAGTCAAAACTACAATGAGATACCATCCCACCCCGACATTAATAGCACAAATCATTAAACTGGAAACAACAAATGATGGAGAGGCTGTGGGGAGATAGGAACTCTCATGCACTGCTGGTGGGAATGTAAAATTGTACAACCATTTTGGAAAATGATACGGCGCTTCCTTAAAAAGTAGAAATAGAAATATGATTCAGCAATCCCACTCCTAGGATATATCCTTCAGAAATAAGAGCCGTCAAGCAAATAGACATACTCACACCCATGTTCATTGTAGCATTATTCACAATAGCAAAAAGATAGAAACAACCTAAGTGCCCATCAACAAATGAGTGCATAAACAAACTATAGTACATACACACAATGGAATACTATGCAACAGTAAAGAACAATGAGGAACCTGCAAAGCATCTCACAACATGTATGAGTCTGGAGGGCATTATGCTGAGTGAAATAAGTCAATCACAGAAGGACAAATACTGTATAAGACCACTATTATAAAAACTCATGAAAACACTATTATAAAAACTTACACACAGGAAGAAACAATCTTTGATGGTTACTAGGGAGAGGAGGAATGAGGAAGGAAAAACACTAAATAGTCAATAGATAAGCGGTAACTTTGGCGAAGGTAACACAGTACACAATACTGGGGAAGTCAGCACAACTTGACCAAGGCAAAGTCATAGAAGCTTCATAGATACATTCAAACTCCCTGAGGGCTCAAATTACTAGGTTTAGAGTTGGGGACCGTGGTCTTGGGGTACATCTATCTCAACTGACATAACACAGTTTATAAAGAAAATGTTTTATGTCCTACTTTGGTGAGTAGCGTCTGGGGTCTTAAAAGCCTGTGAGCAACCATCTAAGATATTCCAGTGGTCTCACCCCTTTGGAAGCAAGAGAGAATGAAGAAATCCAAAGACACAAGTGAAAGATTAGCCCAAAGGACTAATGGACCACAACTACCACCGCCTCCCCTAGACTGATTCCAGCGCAACTGGATGGTGCCCAGCTACCACCACTGACTGCTCTGACAGGGATCACAATAGAGGGTCCTGGACAGAGCTGGAGAAAAATGTAGAACAAAATTCAAACTCACAAAAAACATCAAGACTACTGGTCTGATAGAGACTGGAGAAACCCGGAGAGTATGGCCACCGGACACCCTTTTAACTCAGTACTGAGGTCACTCCTGAGGTTCACCCTTCAGTCAAAGACTAGACAGGCCCATAAAACAAACAATAATACATGTAGCTCAACCATGTATACAAGACTAAATGGACACATCAGCCCAGGGGCAAGGACAGGAAGGTAAGAGGGGACAGTAGAACTGGACGGATGGAAACGGGGAACCTAAGGCAGAGAAGGGGAGAGTGTTGACACATCACGGGGTGGCAACCAATGTCACAAAATGATATGTGTATTCATTGTTTAATGAGAAACTAATTTGTCTGTAAACCTTCATCTAAAGCCCAAATAAATAAAAACCATAATGAGATACCATCTTACCCCAACAATACTGGCACTAATCAAAAACACAGAAAATAACAAATGTTGAAGAGGTTGCAGGGAGATTGGAACTCTTATGCACTGCCAGTGGGAATGTAAAATGGTACAACCACTATGGAAAACAATACGGTGTTTCCTTAAAAAGCTAGAAATAAAAATAACATATGATCCAGCATTCCCACCCCTAGAAATATATCCTAAGAAATTAGAGCTGTCACATGAATAGACATATGCACACACATGTTCATTGCAGCATTACTCACAATAGCAAAAAGATGGAAACAACATAAGTGCCTATCAACAGATGAATAGATAAATTATGGTACCTACATACAATGAAATACTACCCAAGGATAAATAATGAATCTGAGAAACATCTCACAACATGGATGATTTCGGAGGACATTATGCTGAGTGAAATGTCAATCGCAAAAGGAAAAATACTGTAGGAGATCACTATTATAAAAACTCAAGAAAAGGTTTACCCACTGAAAAAAACATTTAATGGTTGTGAGGGTAGAGAGGGATGGGGAGAGGAAATCACTAACTAGATAGTAGACAGAGGTAACTTTGGTAAAGGAAGGACAACACACAATATAGGGGAAGTCAGCACTACTTGACCAAGGCAAAGTCTAGAAGTTTCCTAGACACAGCCAAATACCTTGAAGGACAGAGTTGCTGGGGCTGAGGGCTGGGGACCATTGTCTCAGGGGAAATCTAGTTCAGTTGGCATAACATAGTTCATAAAGAAAATGTTCTACATTTTACTTTTGTGAGTAGCATCTGGAGTCTTAAAAGCTTGTGAGCAGCCATCTAAGATACATTTGTTAGTCCCACCCCATCCCAACGAAATGAGAATGAAGAAAACCAAAGACACAAGGGAAATATTAGCCTAGTGGACTAGAAGACCACATGAACCACAACCTCCTCCAGGCTGATCCCAGAACTAGAGGGTACCCAGCTACTACCATGGACTACTCTCACAGGGATCACAATAGAGAGTTTGAGAAAGAGTGGGAGAAAGATGTACAACAAAATTCAAATGCAAAAAAAAGACCAGACTTACAGGTATCACAGAGACTGGAGGAACCCTTGAGACTATGGTCCTTGAACACTCTGCTAACTTGGAAGTGAAACCACTCCTGAAGCCCACTTTTCAGACAAAGGTTGGACAGGTCTATGAAACAAAAAATAACACACGTGAGGAACTTGCTTCTTAGTTCAATCAAATGTACGAGACCAAATGGGCAACTCCTGCCCAAAAGAGGGCAGGAAGGGACAGGGAAGCTTATAAAAATGGACACAGGGAACCTGGGGTGTAAAGGGGGAGAGTGCTATCACATTGTGGGGATTGCAACCAATGTCACAAAACTGTATAAGTATAAATTTTTGAATGAGAAATTAACTTGACCTGAAAACTTTCATCTAAAGCACAATGAAATTTAAAAAATAAAATAAAAGTAAAAAAAAAAAAGAAATACAAGAACTGTTTTATGCATAATAATAGTTTCGTTTTGTCGTTGTTGATGTTGTTAGGCACTGTTGAGTTGGTTCTGACTTATAGAGACCCTATGTACAAGAGAGGTAAACAGTACCTGGTCCTGCACCATGCTCACAATTGTTATTATGCTGGAGCCCATTGTTGCAACCACTGTTTCACTCCATCTCGTTTGAGGGTCTTCCTCTTTTCTGCTGACCCTGTACTCTACCAAGCATGATGTCCTTCTCCAGGGACTGATTCCTCCTGACAACATGTCTGAAGTATGTAAGATGCAGTCTCACCATCCTTTTTTCTAAAGAGCATTCTGGTTGTACTTCTTCCAATACAGATTTGTTTATTCTTTTGGCAGTCCATGGTGTATTCAATATTCTTCACCAACACCACAATTCAAAGGCATCAGTTCTTCTTCTGTCTTCCTTATTCATTGTCCAGCTTTTGCATTCATATGATGTGATTGAGAATACCATGGCTTGGGTCAAGTGCACCTTAGCCTTCAAGGTGACATCTTTGCTTTTCAACACTTTAAAGAGGTCTTTTACAGCAGATTTGCCCAGTGGAATGCATCTTTTAGTTTCTTGACTGCTGCTTCCATGGGTGTTGATTGTGGATCCAAGTAAAATGAAATGCTTGACAACTTCAATCTTTTCTCCGTTTATCATGATGCTGCTTATTGGTCCAGTTGTGAGGATTTTTGTTTTCTTTACATTGAGGTGCAATCCATACTGAAGGCTGTGGTCTTTGATCTTCATCAGTAAGTGCTTCAAGTCCTCTTCACTTTCAGCAAGCAAAGTTGTGTCATCTGCATAATGCAGGTTGTTAATGAGTCTTCCTCCAATCCTGATGCCCTGTTCTTCTTCATATAGTCCAGCTTCTTGAATTAGTTGTTCAGCATACAGATTGAATAAGTATGGTGAAAGGATATGACCCTGACACACACCATTCCTGACTTTAAACCATGCAGTATTTCCTTGTTCTGTCTGAACAACTGCCTCTTGGTCTATGTAGAAGTTCCTCATGAGCACAATTAAGTGTTCTGGAATTCACATTCTTTGCAATGTCATCCATAATTTGTTATGATCCACACAGTTGGCTGCATTTGCATAGTCAGTAAAACACAGGTAAATATCCTTCTGGTATTCTCTGGTTTCAGCCAGGATCCATCTGACACCAGCAATGATATCCCTAGTTCCATGCCTTCTTCTGAAACCAGCCTGAATTTCTGGCAGTTCCCTGTTGATGTACTGCTGCAGTCACTTTTGAATGATCTGCAGCAAAGTTTTGTTTGTGTGTGATATTAATGATATGCTCAATAATTTCTGCATTTGGTTGGATCATCTTTTGTTTTAACCTTGTGGAATTTGAGAATCTTTCGGTACATTCAGAAGATGTCAGTTAAATAAGTGTTATCATCATTTAAACGGAAGTTGAAACTGTGAGTATAAATGTATTTCTTTGGAGAGGGTATATAGAGTGAAGGAAAGGAGATCATGGAGTATGGATGTCTGGGGAACACACACTTTTAAGGGGTGAAATGAGGAAATAGATATGGTAGAGCAGAAAGATAAAGAATAGCCATATAAGCAGGAGGAACACCAGGAAGAGTTGTGTCACATATGCCACGAGCAGAGAGTGTCTAGGAAGTAGTGATCACTGGGATCAAATATCATAGGTATCAGATAATGGTTGCTATATGTCTCTATTACTTACGTGGGCTTTTTGCTAGCAAAGATCATGTTCAATCATGTTTTCTCAAGCAATAGCTTATCTTAAGTACACACTTAGAAAAGGAAGTAGACGGGAACCCTAGTCATGTGACACAGTGTCAGGAGAACAGGAACCATGGAAAATCCTGGCCTCACAGAGATTGGAGTACCGTTCAAAAAATAGAAGTTGACTCAGGATACAACACAACTCCTATAATCAGGACACCTTGTTGCTCTCAGTAAAAGGTGCTCCCAGGTCTCTATTCAGGCAGCCTGCCTGCAAGCTAACTCTTTGTTTCTCTATGGAGGTTCGCATTCTTTGATCCACTACTATATTACTATCTCTAAAATGAGAGACTCTAATTGGAATAGTTCATCCTCATGATTCTAATTAGGCAGGTCACCTCATAGTCTATAGTTTTGTAGACCTTGGATCACTTTTATTCCCCCAACCCTATGGTCCAGTCAGCTGTAACCAAGAGGCAACATAATACGGTACTGTCTTAGTTATCTAGTGCTGCTATAACAGAAATAACACAGGTGGGTGGCTTTAATAAACAGAAACTTATTTTCTCACAGTTTAGGAGGCCAGAAGTCCAAATTCAAGGCACTGCCTCAGGGGAAGGCTTTCTCTGTGTATTGGCTTTGGGGGATGGTCCTTGTCCCTTGATTCCAAGGTGATCTTCATGTGGCTTTGCATCTATCTTTCCCATCTCTGCTTTCTTAATCTTCTCCTTTATTATCTCAAAAGAAGTTGACTCAAGACACACGCTGCACTAATACAGTGCCATTAATATAACAAAGAAAACCCATTCTCAAATGTGATTATAACCACAGGTATGAACCCAAACCAGTCCCATTGCCTTTGAATGGGTTCTGACTCATAGCGACCCTATATGACAGAGTAGAACTGCCCCATAGGGTTTCAAAGGAGAGACTGGTGGATTTGTACTGCCAACCTTTTTGTTAGTGGCTGGACTCTTAACCGCTGTGCCAGCAGGGCTCCAACCACAGGTATAGGGGTTGGGATTTACAACACATATCTTGGGGGGACACAATTCAATCCATAACAGGTATTCAGAACATGACTTTGTTGTCATTGTTGTTAGTTGCTATAGAGTTGATTCTGAGTAATGGCAATCCCAAGTGTGCAGAATAGAACCACACTCTGTAGGGTTTTCAAGGCTGTGACCTTTTGGAAGCAGATCACCAGGCCTTACTTCTGAGTTACCTCTAGGTGGGTTTGATCTGCTAACCTTTCAGTTAGTAGTCCAGTGCTTAACCATTTGTGCCAACCAGGGACTTCAGAACATGACTACTTCTTCATAAAGAACCACCAAGGACTGCTTTCCTCAACAAGGGCTTCCTGTTTTTCTTTAGTAAAATACAATATGGCAATATGGAAGTGTGATGTGGATTGAGAGTAGTTTCAGTGGAATAGTGGAGATGAAAGCCAGATTTTAGTGGATTAACAAGTAAAATGGGAAATGAGTTGGTGGAGATAGGGACCATCAACAACTCTTTGCGGGAAGAAAGGTAGGAGGTATTAGTACTATAGCTAATAGGATAAATGCTTGCAAGACAAGATTTTCTTTTAAGATAGAAGGTACTTCAGCATATTTACATAGTAATATAAAAGATAGTGTAGAGGGAAAGAAAGAGTGCATATGTAAGGGAGAAGATGGTCAATAGACCGTGGCCCCTAGGAGCTGGAAGAGAGCCTGGCCGAGCATCACTGTTCACCTTATCCCTATTTACACTCAGTAGTGGACCCACCTATCTAAGGCAGCCTGATATTGTTGAATGTAGAAAAATGTTAAGAGAGTTATGGAGAAGGACAAAAGTAAGTGGTAAAGGAATGGAAAAATTCTGAGGAAGTGGGCAGCTAGAAAGACAAGTGGGTCTAAGAAAAAAGGAAGAGCAGGAAGGTCAGAGAAAGTTAAGAATCAGTAGGCAGGATTTGACGAAATGATCCTGAGGCATGGGTTATGATCTTCTCAGATGCTTTGTTGACTCTAAGCATTGTGTTTATTTCTTTGGCTACAAGGAGAAAGCCAAAAGCAGGCCTTGGTTGTGATTTCTCGTAACTCATGATCCCCAGACATTCTAGAGCTTCTTATTGTGCATCAATAAACATTTGCTGCTGTTGTATCACATTCGTGATGATTTTTACCATATATCCTGTCTGAATTTCTGGAACGACCCTTTTTAAAGATTTTAGTACTAGAAATAATCCCAGTGGATAAGTCAATTAGGTCTTAAAAATAGATCCTTTGTTACAAAGCTATTCCAATTTCTGTTCTGGTGTTGGGCTCTGTCACTGACAAATTGCCCCCAGGCTCCTCTCTTAACTGCTTAGGTTAAGACTGTCTCTACTACATACATATACCAGAAGCACTGGAAGCTTTTCATCTGAAAACAGATCCAAAAGCAAACATATTTCAAGTGGATTTCCTACTATGGGGATTTCAAAAACTAACACTGGTGAATAAAGGTAGAAACTAGTTTTACGTTTATACTCAGCAAAAGAAATTTCTACTCCTGTAGTTTTCCATTTCACGTATGCAACTCTACTAAACTGCTTCCTTCAAATATGAGTTGGAACGGGCAGATTTTGTATGCATTGGAGACCTTCATTTTCCACTTCGAGAAGAAAATAGGACTCTTGAAGATGACTCTTTGTTTTTCTCGCCTCTCCTCCCTCTGCTTCCTCTTTCCTCGCTTCTCCTCTCCTTTTTCTCCTTCTCCTTGTACTCTTTTTCTTTCTTCTCTGTTCTTTTAAGAGAAAGAGAGAGAAAAAGGAGAGAAAAGGAAAGACACGTTATTTGAAGATGAACTAAGAAGTGATAGTTATATTTAAAATTTCATTTTCTTTGAGTTTCAGATCTGGGGTTCAAAGAAGTATAGACTAAGACGAGGGCCGGGCAGCTGCCCTAATCCTGTGAAATTGCTCTCAAGCCTCTTGGTAGAGTGAAAGCCCATTTGTTTCTTGTTTTATAATCTTGTCACTAAGCAATAGTCTACATTTACCGTGCACCTAAAAAAAAAAAAAAAAAAAAAAATTTTTTTTCTCTACTACATGACAAGTACAGAGGATAAAAAAAAAAAGAAATGAATATACATTGGTCTCTTCCCTAAAAGACCTCACACTGCAGTGGGGATCATTGGGTGAGTAACTGCTTTATCAGTGCAACAATTCAGGTGAAGGAGAAGTTGGGAAAACAGAGAATGACAGTGAGCAGTGGATACAAAATTTCCCCTTCGTCTCATTTAGGCTCTTGACAAGTAGCTAGTGACATCCTTAACTTTATTCTATGCCTAGACAGAGTAAAACAGATTCCTTGCTCAAACAAATATTCCCTAAGGAAAGGGCTTTGCCTATAACCATGAAGCTGATTGATGTTTTTCAAACCCACAGTCTTTTCTAACAGGTCTCCTTGACATTTCAGCGCTGAAAAAAAGGGAAATGTGTGTGTGTGGAGCCCTGGTGATGCAGTGGTTAAGAGCTATGGCTGCTAACCAAAAGGTCGGCAGTTTGAATCCATCAGCTGCTCCTTGGAAACCATATGGGGCAGTTCTACTCTGTCCTACAGGGTCACTATTAGTCAGAATCAACTTGAGGGCAACGGATTTAACGTGTGTGCGTGTGTGTGTGTGTGTGTGTGTGTGTGTGTTTAAGAGGCAAGGACAAAGGAAGGAAGGAAGGAGAGGAGGAGCACCAGGTAAGGATGTGGACGAAGCATTTGTATAGATGAAATATTTTTCTTAATTTTTATCCTAAAATAATGCCTGTAGGCGAGGCAGGAAGTAGGCAATACAGAGAACCCATGTGATATAATCTGGTGTGTATCAGTTGGGTAATGCTAGCTGCTATAGCATACAACTCCCACATCCCAAGTAATAATCTGTTCCTTACCCTGTCACAGTCCCTTATCACCCTGGGGAGAGGGCATCACATCATATAGTCCTTCAGGAACCCAGGCTCCTTATCTCTTGTAATGCCACCGTCTTCAATATGTGGTCCCAAGGTTACTGATGTTAGTGATTGTGTGTGGGGGGGGAGGGCAGTGAGGAGGTTGTGGAAGTGGCATACAAAACTCTTGGACACGTTCCTTGTACAGAATTCAGACTCATGGCCCAAGCATAAGGCCAAAGGAAAACTAAGGCCAAAAACCAACTACAAAGGTAACTGGGAAATGTAGTCTTCCTATATGCCCAGAAGGAAAATAAATTGTGTTTGGTGAACATATGGCATTGTCTGTGACATGTGGTATTACTTTCGTCAAGTTAAAATTGACAGTAATAAGAGTCCTAAAAAACATGTAAGTAAGATCTTCCCCTTGTTGAAACACTGACTGTTTTGCTTTCTGCATTCATTTAAAAGAGTTTGAATCTATATAGCTATTATTTGTATCTCTCTATGCTTCAGTGGAAAGTATTTTTAGGGTTTCAAATTTTCTGAGGAAATCTAACTTGAAGTGCATGGCATAGGTAAGATATCTCTTTCTTTTTGGCGTATTAGATATATTCACTGTATCAATAACATGTAAAAAAGAAAAAAAGAAAAACCTGACTCAAAAAGAAAAACAAAAAAAAACAACCAAAATTATTGTGGTAAAATATATATATATACCAAACCAAAAAAACCAAACCTGTTGCTGTCAAGTCAATTCCAACTCATAGCAAGCTTATAGAACAGTGTAGAACTGTCCCATAGTATTTCCAAGGAGCAGCTGGTGGATTTGAACTACCAGCCTTTTGGTTAGTAGCCGAACTCTTAACTACTGCTCCACCAGGGCTTATGTGTGTGTGTGTATAAACAAGAAATGGTTATTTAGCTATTTTTAAGTATATAATTCAGTGACGTTAATTACATTCACCATATTGTGCAATGATCACCACTATCCATTTCTAAATGTTTTCATTACCCTAAACAGAAACTTAATACCCCATAAGCAATAACTTCCCATTTCCCCCTCCCTCACCCCTGGTAACAACTAATAAACTTTTGTCTCTATGCATTTGCATATTCTAGATATTTCATATAAGTGGTAGCATACAATGTTTATGTTTTTGTGTCTGACTTTTTTACTGAGCAAAGTGTTTTCAGGTTTTATCCATATCATAGCATATTTCAGAACTTCATTGCTCTTTATGGCTGATACTATTCCATTGTATGAATATACCACATTTTATTTATCCATTCATCTGTTAATAGATACCTGGGTTGTTGCCACCTTTTGACTCTTGTGAATAATAATGCAATGAACATTGGTGTACAAGTATCTTCTTGAGGCCTTGCTTTTAGGTCTTTTGGGTATATCCCTAGGAATGGAATTGCTGGTTCATTCTATGTTTAACTTTGTTGAGGAACAAAGCCTGACTTCTTTAAAATACTAACGCTCCATAGAAGTCAGGGAGACTGTAGGGTGAGTCTGATGTAGGTTCGCTTTGAAGGAGATGCCTCCTCCCAGTTGTGATTGTCAAAGTTGCCTCAGCTCCTTCAGTAGGTTAAGCAGGTGCCCCAGACTCCCTTATATGCAATCCTTACCCAAGCTGCCTACTGGTCAAAACATACAACCTTCCCCGTTAGAGGAGGCCTGTTCTTGGATCAAGGTTATGTAGGTACTTTCATTCCCAGGTGGAACCTCTGAAAGGCTACCATGGCATAGGAACCTACCCTTCAATTTTAGCAGCACTGTAGGATATAACTGAATGACTATATTAGGAAAAGTAAAGAGAAATAAATCGCCCAAATGTTTCAACATTATGTATAATTTTTTTCTTAATGTTTATTTTATTAAGTGTCTGAAGAAAATATTTTTAAGAAAAAGACTTAAGCTGAAAATGTAAAACCATAATAGAAAAATCAAACACTATATTTTGAAATCCTCAGGTTGCACAGCTAGTTTTCTCTTCAACTTTTAAATGGTAGTTTGGGAAGCATATCATCAAGGATTAATTTTAGCAAAAATAACAGCTGGCTTTGAAATTAATTTGAAAATGAATATAATCTATAACAGGTACATATACATGAGGTGAAGTAATTCCTGGCATCCTTCAACTGATATAGTATCTTAAAGTTTAGGGCAAAGGATTTAGTGTTCAGGAAAATTACACATAAGATTGTATTTTATGATTTTTTTTTTTCCCTGGGAGTGTATGGACAAGCGTTGCAAACATGCTATACACCTGTAAGACTTAGCATTATGGTAAGTGACTAGGGAATATTCACTACTTTAGAAAGGAATCTGCACAACAAATCAGGCAGAGCACAGCTGGTGGAGAAATCAGATGGAGAGTCAGTAATTGTGGAAGGTATTTGAATTCGCTATAAACATTTTGCAAGCATTGGGTGAAGAAGCTAGACCTCTGGGCCTCACAACCAAAGCCTGGACTGGCTACAGGCTAGGGAAATGGTTTTCACAAAGTACACAGTTCAAGATAAAGAATTACCCGTTAAACAGTATTTGAGGAATGTTGGTCATTGTGACACTGGGGTCGTTTTTAAAATCACTCACAAGGCGTCAGTCTTCATAATAATTGGCTCTGGGTGCCTTGAGAGTTTGGCCTCTTGGGTGCCCTGTGTTTCCACTATTAGCAGCAAGTGCACAGCTAGAGAAAGAAAGGATATGTCCTCTTCATTATTAAGTAAGTGCTGAGTAGGAAAGAGCCTTCACCTACCCCACAAGGCACAAAAGAACACTGTGGTGAGTGACTGGAAACCCTGGTGGCGTAGTGCTAAAGTGCTGTGGCTGCTAACCAAAAGGTCTGTAGTTCAGATCCACTGCGTGCTCCTTGGAAACTCTGTGGGGCAGTTCTACTCTGTCCTATAGGGTAGCTATGAGTTGAAATCAACTCCACAGGTTGGTTTTTTGGTTTTTGGTGAGTGACTGAGCGCTTGGTCAAGAAAATACCTACTTTGGAAAACTGGAATACAAGTTTGTCTTCCCATCTCTACAAATCCACTAGATATTTCTACCTTATTTTTCTTTTGGCACTTTTTAGTTCAAATTTTTGTGTCATGTGTAGCTTAAAAAGCAACAACAAATAGGAAAAAAAAAAACCTGAAAAACGAAACAAACAAACAAAACCCCAAACAACCAGATAAATTAAAAGGAATTCCCTTCCAACAAACAAAGGAGGAAGCTCAGTAAGTGTGTTGTTGTTGTTGTAGGCTGCAGTAAAAAGAAGTGGGGAGGGAAAGAGAAGCACAGGAAAGGTAAACACAAAAACACAGGTTCTGAAGCAAATTCAGGGAGCCCAGTCAAATGAAAACCCACAAGTGCAAATGGCAAAGGATGAAAGGTGATGGGGTGCGTGGGCGGAAGAGGCTGCCTGCTTGGAGCTATTCCACGCAGAGACATTCCATTAGCATCAGGCACCTGCTGCTTTCAGATGAGAACCTCAGAAAACAGGAGAGCAGCCTTCTGTGGAGCTGGAGGGAAGGAACAGCCAAGAGGCTGCACGGGTTAGAAGCAAGTGACAAACTGAGCTGCCCACATTTAGAGGCACAAGTTGTTTCTCTGCTTACCAGTTTCAGTCTGATTCTGATTTGGAGCCCCCAGGCCACTGCATAATCAACTGACACGTTAAAAGCTCTTAATTCCAGTGAAAGGTTAGGGGGTGGAACCTTAGATCTGTTACCCAGAGGATCATTCCTCCTCAGCGGTGTGTCCAGGCCTGCAGTTTTGGGCCTGATGCTCTCCTCATCTCCCTGGTTAAGAGATTTAATTTGCAACTCTTTTGCCCTCTCTCAGGGACGTTTTTACCATCCAGTTCTCCTTCGGGCCTAAGCAAGGCTGACAAGAGGGAAAATGCCACAAGTACTTCAACTTCAGAGTCCCTGAGTGGCTCAAATGGTTAAGTGCTAGCCTTCTAACTGAAAGGTCAGCAGTTCAAACCCCCCAAAGAAACCTTGGATGTAATGTCTCGTGATCTGTTTCCAAAAGCTTACAACCTTGAAAAGCCTATGGAGTAGTTCTACTTTGCAAACATGGTGTCACCATGAGTTGGAAGGCACTTGATGACAACGAACAGCAACTATAACTTCAACTTCACAAGAGCGACAACAATAAAATTTCTTGTGCCGTGGAGAACATCCAACCACAAAGGGGCACACTTGTTCTCTTGTGGACTGGCAGGCAGTGTTGCATGGGTACTGCTTACACACACGTTGCCCATTCTGTCACAGACTGGCAGCCGGGTCTTGAAAACCAACTCTGTCCTCTAGCCTTAAGCTCCACAATGACTTGGTCAAATTGCCACTTCGAAGTTCATGCTTGGCTCCCCATGTGGAATGTGCCCTCTGTCTACTCGCATCTCTTTGGAGCTTCAATCCAAACATTGCGTGTTCTGTTAAGACTCTGAAATAAAACTAAAGCAGTCTTTGGAGTATGAGAGAGCAGACAAATAAAAGTAGCCAGCAAGAATAGCTGGTAAGCACAATTTTATTTGGTTTGCAGAAGTGAATTTGCTTGTCAATTCATGAGCACTTTTAAACCTCAAGAAGCTGGATGAGTCTTGCCATAAAATGAGGGTGCCCCAGGATTTCTAAACTCCCAGGACATCATCACCCTCTTTTTGACTCCTTGTTGGGGATCAAGCAGTGGATTGAGTGGGGGTGCTGTAGAACCAGATGGCGTTTAGTTCCTGGTCTGAGACTCCATGGTGGACACCAGCATTTAGTATTGTTAAAAAAAAAAAACATGTAAAAGACCTTACCTCTCTCTCCAATAGCTGTACAGCTAAGGCGGAATGAAGAGGATAGGTGGAATGAAGAAAGGTGCCTGGAAAGTAAATATATCAGATATCCCTCCTATTACTCTTATTTTTGAAACTATGTCTGACTCATTAGATGGCGGGGGGGCGGGGGAAGGGGAAGCAACCCCAGGAATACAAGGTTGAATGGGAAAAAAAAAAAAGATGCAAAAATATTTGATAGAATATTACTCAACCATAAAGACAAATGAAGTTGTTACATGCTACAACATGGATGAACCTTGCAAACGTTATGCTGAGTGAAATAAATCAGCTACCTAAAGACAAATATTGTATATGATATATCTAGAATAGGCAAATGCATAATGACAGAAAGTAGATTAGAGGTTACTAGGGGCTAGGGGGAGAGGGGATAGAGTAATTAATTGCTCAATGGTTGCAGAGCTTCTGAAAAGGTTTTGGAAATAGATACCGGTGATTGTCACACAACATTGCACTAATGCACACTTAATTGTACACTTAAAATGGTTAAAATGGCAAAAACATAAGAAGAAAAAAGGACATGATACCAAAATTAAATATTTACGTTAACTTTTGAAGACTTCTACAACAGTGCTATGTATTGTTATAGGCATATTTTTATATAAACAAAATACATGGGAAGGATATACATCAGTATAATAATAATGGTAACCACCAGCACTACCACTGCCACCGCCACCGTAGTACCTAACTTTTATTAAGAACTTACCTCCTGCCAGACACTGTTCTTATTAACCCACTAAGACCTCTGGAGTGAAAGGAGAGGAAAGAGATTGGGGCGGAGGGGACATGACTTTAGTTGTATTTGAAATGAAGACAGCAAAACGTTAAAAATCTTGGTGGAGTGTCAGTGATTTTCTGTATTGAGTATATTTATTCTCAATTTCCAATGATGGAGCATCTCCTGCCCCAGACCCTGAAATGCTGCAGGGCCTCATGGTTCAGTCCTCTTCCCTTTTCCCTACGTCCACTCCCCAGATGACGCCATCTGGTACTGAGACTTTTGGACAATCACGATTCTGAAGCCTTGTTAAGGATTGAATTGTGTCCTCAAAAAATATGTGTTATAAATGCTAACCCCTGTACTGGTTAGAATCCCATTGGAAATGAGCTTTCTTTGTTATGTTAATGAGACAGTATTGGTGTAGGGGATGTCTGAAATCAATCTCTTTTAAGATGTAAAAGATTAAGCAAGCAAGCTGGCGGAGATAGGGGAAGATGGATGCCATGCCATATGAAGATCACCAAGGAGCCAATGAACAGTAGCTGAGAAGAGACAAGGACCTTCCCCACAGCCAGCAGAGAGAGAAAGCCTTCCCCTAAAACTAGCGCCCTGAATTTGAACTCCTAGACTGTGAGAGAATAAATTTCACTTTATACTTGTGGTATTTCTGTTATAGCAGCACTAGATCACTGAGACACATGGCTTCTTTAAAACCTAAATTCCTCTGCCCAGAACCTTCCCAAGGCTTCCCTGGCCTCAGGGCTAATTGGAAAATCCTTCTGGTGGTCCTCAGAGTGCTCATAGTATCCCTCTAATGCTTGTCCTTTCCCTGATCCCTCCGTGACAGTCACAGTGGCCTTCTTGCCATTATTCAACTGAGCGCCTGGTTTTTCCTCTTGCTCTCCCCTCTGTCTGGAATCCTTTCTATGCACATATTTTTATAGCTCTCTCTTTTCATCTCTTCATTTCTGTCTGCGCTCAAAGCTTCACTGTTCAGAGAGGGTTTCCTGACCACCCTACTTAAAATAGCAGCTCTGTCTCTTTCTTTTTTCTTGTCCCAATTCATTTTCCTAGTATAATGCCTAGCACATAAAAAAAAAAAAAAAAAAGGTGTTTAACTCACATTGTTTGAATTAAAGAATTAATAACAGTTACTGAGAGCCAGCTGAATGCAGGGGTTCAAACATGAATTCATTTATTTACTGCCCACAACAACCTGCTAAGGAAGAAAATGTTATCCTAACCGTACAGACAACTGGAGCACAGATAGTTTTCACAGACTCTCACTGGTATAGTTTTGGCAACTGGAACCCATTTAATTCTGATCTTTCTTCTATACCATGCTGTATCTCTCAAACAAGGAGATCAAGGGAAGGTAACATTCAGCGCTCTACTGTATGCTGCCAGGGATTGTGCTAGTCACATGCATGCAATTACTTTGATCTTCATAAATGCTCTGAGGAGGAAACCTTATTCCCATTTTAGAGAAAACAAAAACTTCTAAGAGGTTGAATGTTTAGCTCAAAGTTACCAAGTCTAATAGGTGTTAGAAGCTTAGCCCTGCCTCTTGTCATAGCCTGTACTTTCTTACCTACATCCACCCTGCCTGCCTCAAAGTTGCACTTGTGATTTCCGTAAAAGGACTCCTTCCCTGAAGGCTGGCAACAGCATAGACTAACCCAATCTTTGCTGTCTAGTGAGTGGTTCCAACTCTGCCTTCTCCCCTCTCCTCACTCCCTCCCTCTGCTGCTGGGACCTTTCCCCAGAACTTTCACCTTCTCCTCATTGCTTATGCCGGCTGGAGTCTCCGAGGAGCAATAGTTTTTGTTGGCCACCCAGAAGTTGGACGTAAGAAAACAGGTTAGGTCGAAGAGAGCGAGTGGGAGAACAGCCAGTGCTGGAAAACGGACGGTGCCCAACTTACAAATGGGTTTGTTTGCTAGAATTATTTTTGAAGGACTGTCCTCAGAAACTTGAAACACATTTTCCCATAGAAACAATACGATCAGTGATGGATAGGGTCTCGGTTGTCCGTGAAGCCCTGTACAATATCAACGTCTGGCCAAGATACTACTAGATAATGGTAGAGTTATTAAACCTCCTTAGCAAGTCAGCATCAGTCACATGGATTCTCTTGGAAAATGCAAGTTTGAGTTCCAACGGGAGACACCAAGAACACATCTCCTGTTCACATTATCCGCCTCTAGCTCCTATCTATGTGGGATTCTCCTCATTCCTTATCCCCTCCCCATCCCCAACCTGAATTCAACCAGGTCCCTTGTAGGCCTCAAGGGCAGCAAAGGTACTGGGAATTTTAAGGAGGGAGGACGAAAGGGTCTGACTCTGGCAGGTGAAGCAAAGGGGGCTTCCGGGGTTCCCGGAGCTCCCAGAGAAGGGCCCTCTGATAGGGCAATAGCTAGTGCTTACTGCATGTGTCCTGTAGTGACTCTGGTTTCAGGAGAAGGGTGCCTGTTGGGAGTCTGCCGTGGTGTGCTACTGTCACACAAGCAGGTGAAATAGTGAGAGAATCTGAGTCACCAATAGAAGGGACTGCATTTGCAGATGTGTGGCTGTCTCGGTGTGCATCCTGATATCTCCAGAAAGCACTGATGAAATAGGTGGCAGTACAGAGTTGTGGGAAGTACCCAGTAGAGGAATCAGCTAGCCCTAGTCCTTGCTCTACTCCTCCATTTGATAGGGACTACAGGCAACACACAGCCTCTCAGAACCTTAATTTTCTGTTATGTTAAATGGGGATGATGATAATTACAGAGCTATTGTGAGCATTCAATGTGATATGATTGTGAAAATACATTGTATGCCATTCAATGCTATATTAGGATTATATTTTCCATTGTGTAAAACTCTTATGTAATGGGCCACATATTCACCAAAAGTTAATAAGTGCTCTAGCACCCACAGAACTGCTAAGAAAGAAACAGCTACAAACTTCTATCTATCCAGTATATATTTTGGTACTCCTAGCAAAAGAAAACTATCTAAAGAGAAAAATTTCAGCCCAAACCAATCCTCTGTCCTAGGCCTTCTTCATTTTGGGTTCTTCAAATTTCTTGTGCCCTGTGTCTGCATACTGCCATCCCCTTAGACTGCTCTATAAAGCCCTCTGCTTTGGCCCATAGTCCGCTGACAATACTGCATGTTAGCGAAACCCTCCCTCTACAAAAATTTACTTTTGTGTTGATTCCACTTTCATGAAATATCCAGAGTAGGCAAATCCATTGAAACAAAAGAAGATTAGTGGTTACCAGGGGCTGAGGGGAGAGGGCAATGGGAGTTAAAATAAATAAATAAATAAAGTCTAGTTATATCATGTTAACAGGGGGATACCCTCTCAGGAGGTATTTGTATTTGGAGGAAGGAGCTTTAGCAGACAACTGAAGACAAAGAGGTACGTAGATAGGTAAAGAGAAAGAATAATGTCTTTGTCTTGAGCAAACCCCAAGGGGGGGAGAGGTTATTTTTCTAGCGGTTCCTTATTCCACTGGAGAAGTATCTAATAAATAATCATTATTATTATTATTATTATTTTTAACCTCTTAATAGTAAATAGATTGCATTCTAGTTGCAATCTTGAAGGAAAAAAAAAACAAAAAACTTTAAACTCCACATATAAGAATCTCAGATGGGTTGTAGCTCCAAGACCCTGTATATAATAAGAAACATTAACAACCTGAGGCTCCCCCACCCCCCACCATTTGCAGAGTATTTTGTTTCTACCTGCTGAATTATTTCTCCCCAGTTTGTAATGTAAGCTACATGGAAATTAAACACTTATGTGACTGACTCCTTGAAATGGCTGTAGGAGAACCCACTACCGTCGAGTCTATTCCGACTCATAGCGACCCCATAAGGTTTCCAAGGCTGTAAATCTATACAGAAACAGACTGCCACATCTTTTTCTCTTGAGGCCATGGGTAGTTTCAAACCTCCAACCTTTCGGTTAGCACTTGATCGCTTTAACCAGTAGGAGAAGGCAGCCTATTTAGTATTTTGCCATCTCAACATGTGTTCAGACACTTATTAATTTGCCAGATTCCCTGTTTTAGAGCTCCTGATCGTGTTGTATCTTTTGAAAATTCAAGTCATGGACACATACTATTTCCATGTTGGGAGGGACATTTACGATAATTAGGTTGTGCAGTATTTCTCTAGAACCTTTGCTTCCAGGATCTTGGCACTTGGTACACCATTAATGCATAATCACATGGTTTGGCATCAGGTGCTGCAAATTACCCTCTATTTGTCTCTAGATGGAATGAGTTTGTAAGATATCTGTTTCTAAAACATCCCAGCTGGGCAGTGGTGAAAGCGCTATTTAGAACTCTGAGTTCTCTTCTCCCACAGCCAATTCAAATACTTTTGTACAAGAGGTACACTTGGTGGAGGACTGTGGCAAATACCAGACTCATTCCAGTTCAGTTAAGCAGGACTCCACCCTTTGTTATTATTCGAAAAAAATCAATGGAATCATGACAAATTATTTCCAGTATTGTTTTCATATGAAATGCACAGGGTTGCCTACTGTGGATGCCAAGACTCTAAGAGCTCAACTGTCAGTTCTCTAAGGCTGGTGAGTTTGCCTTAGTAATCTCAAATTCAAAAATTTCAGCATCTACTTTGTGCTTTCTGGGAAAGGTGGAGTATTATAAGGAATTTAATAAAACCTAGATTACTAGGTATATCATCATAGGTAAGAAGGGAGAAGCATGGACTGGATAGTAGTATAGTCGGACTGACTTGGGATTATTGGGTTGTGATAACTTTGTGATAACTGTGTTGATTATTGGGCTGGAGGTAGATGGTCATGAGGGTTTTCCAATGATATATCCTTGGTCCTCACTGTTTACATTTTTATCAGTTACTTAAACTGCATAGGTCACTCATGTGCATCAGATACAAAACTAACAGGGTTAATGAATTTGCACCAGAAATGTTCAAAAGTCAGCTGCTGGTAAATTTTTGAAAGTAGTTCTCCAGTCCTTTTTTCTGAGGTGCCTCTCAGTAGACTTGAACCATCAAACTTTCAGGTAGTAGCTGAGCACTTGACCATTAGTGCCACCCAGGGACTCCCTGGTGATCCACTTTATGGGCATATTATAGGAATCAGGATACAAAACATTTTCAACTAGCTGGAGCAATGAACCACACTAACCAGAATCTATTTTTTTATTTTCAATTTTCTTTGATCTAATATTTATTATTTCCTTCCTTCTTCTTGTCTTATTATTCCTGTTTTTTTCTAGTTTATTGAAGTAGGAAATGTGATTATTGATTTGAGACCTTTCATCTTTTTTAATGTAAACATTTACTGCTATAAATTTCCCTTACAGCACTGCTTTAACTGTGTCCCACTTTTTTGATATGTTGTATTTTCAATTTCATTCACTTCTATGTAACTTTTTTTTTCCCCTTTGAGGCTTTCTCTTTGACCCATTATTTAGAAATAGGTTATTTAATTTACAAGTGTTAGGAGATTTTCCTTTTGTCTTTCTAATACTGATTTCTACTTTAACTCCATTCGGGTCAGAGAACAGTGAACATTACTCTGTATGATTTTGTTGTGGCTACCCTTCCTGGTAGACCTCCACCCAAAATTTGGTATAGGTGTTGATACTTACGATGCCAAACACACATCAAGAACGCATGAAAATACTTATTATTCACATAATGAGATTTTTTCAAGGAGAACAGGATAGTCTCCAAGCAGGTCCAAAAGTGGTAAATTAAACTGCCTCCCTTCAGAAAGAGTTTTCTGTGCACAGATTTTAGACTAGATCCTAAAAAGATCCTAAGCATGAGTTAATTCACTGCTGGTCATCCCAAGACCTACACTCAATTCCCACATTCCCCTCAGACACGGCAGTGTTTATTACAATAAGAAGAATGAAAAGAATTAACAATCCTCAATTGCTTAATAATTCCCTAGTCCTGTGTTATGTATTTGTTTTTCCATTTTATCCTCAAAACTAATCTATGAAGTCAGTACTGTTATCACCCTCATATTACAAATGAGTACAGTGAGACTGAAAATGGTGAGACAATTTACCTAATTTGGCATGGACTGATAAACAATATTTTGATAAATGGAGGAAAAAAAGAAGTTGTAAGCAATTTCATTCTATTTGGAGCAACAATCAAAGTCCATGGAAGCAGCAATCAAGAAATAAAATGACATATAAAATTGAACAGATCTGCTTCAAAAGACCTCTTTAAAGTTTCAGAAACCAAAAATGTCACTTTGATGACTAAGGTGTGCCTGACTAAAGCCATGATCTTTTCAATCTCCTTGTATGCATGCAAACCTGGACAATGAAAAAGTTAGGAGAATTGATGCATTCGAATTGTGGTGTTGGCGGAGAATATTCAATAGACGGTTGACTCCCAAAAGAATGAACAAATCAGTCTTAGAAGAAACAGAACAAGAATGTTCCTTACAAGTACAGATGGAGAGACTTTGGCTTGCTTACTTTGGACACAGCATCAGGAAAGACCAAATGGTAGAAAAGGACATAATGTTTGGCAGAGTAGAGGGCCAGCAAAAATGAGGGAAACCCTCATAAGATGGATTGACCTCATAAGCACAACAATGGACTTGAACATACTAATGATCACGAAGATGGCACAGGACCAGACAACATTTGGTTTTGTTGGATGTAAGGTAACCCGAGTTGGAGCCGACTCAGTGGCCACTAACGACAAGGGTGTGGCATTAATTTTCCAAATTAGTAATTAAAAAATAAAACAAAAAAACTTATGAAGTGCTTATTCAAATTTGGGTAACGAGCCTTACTCCCAAAGATTATAATTTAGTATATATAAGATCAGGCCCAACAATATGCATTTTAAAAAACTTCATTGTTGTTGTTAAGAATAGACACAGCAAAACACACCAATTCAACAGTTCCTACATGTACAATTTAATGACATTGATTACATTCTTCGAGTTGTGCAACTATTCTTACCCTCCTTTTCTGAGTTGTTCCCTCCACCATTAACATAAACTCACCACCCCCTAAGGCTCCTATCTAATCTTTCAAGTTGTTGTTGTCTATTTAATCCCATATAGACAGTTCTTAAAAGAGCATAATACTCAAGACAGACTTTTTTTTACTAGTTAAGCTAAACTATTGTTTGGTTTTAAGAAGACTTCAGGGAATACTTTTGGTTTAAGGTTCAAAGATTGTCTCAGGGTAATAGTTTCAGGGATTCATCCATTCTCCAAGGCTCCAGGAAGTCCGGAGCCGATGAGAATTTGACATTCTGTTCTACAATTTCCCCCTTTTGATCAGGATTCTTCTATGCAATCTTAGGAATATGAGTTTTTAACTTGGTAAGCTAAGACACTCTGAGGTAGGAAGCATTTTTTTCACATTTTGATAAACACCTAAGGCACTGAGGCATCTATCTTTCTTTCAGTAAGCTGGCTCTCACCACTGAAGGATGAAGAAAACAAAGGAAACCTCTTATCTTTAACTAAAATAAGAATATTGGAATGTTGCCCTCCTCTGAGTTTTACCCAAGAGGATGATCAGAACTTTAGAAAAAATCTCTGTGGGGTTCACTGCACATTCACCATCAACCACTGGGCTGGGCAACTTGGACTTACTCCAGTGTGGCCCTTAAATGTTTCTTGAATTTTCTGTTTCATAGAAAACAAAATCGTGGCTGTCCTTAAAATATATATAATGTATTTGGATGTTTTTGACATTATAACAGCTCTTTTTTTGATAGGTCAACTACAAAATCTTTTATAGTGTACAAAAAGAGTTACTTTCCTCACATGAGCTGTTTTATACTTTCCCATTTTGTTTGTTTTTTTGCTATGGGAGAAATTCATGCATTTATTCAACAAATATTGTTTGAGAAAGCTACTATGTACCAGGCATTGTCGAAGATGCTAGAGACAGATCACTGAATACCAAACCAAAAACCAAACCCACTGCTGTCGAGTCAATTCTGATTCATAGCGACCCTATAGGACAGTGTAGAACTGCCCCAAAGGGTTTCCAAGCATCTGGTAAATTTAAACTGCTGACCTTTTGGTTAGCAGCCAAGAATAATGAATAGAACAGACAAAAATTCCTCCTCACCTGGAACTTATAATCCAAAAGGGTGAGGGAAGGTAATGACATGGCTTCAAAAGCATTCAATTATGACACTACAGACTCTCCCCTGTTCTTATTACTTCATGTAATTTTAAGGTACAAAATTTTTTAGAGAACATTTAACCCATGGAGGACTCAAAACTATTATTGTAATAAATACTTAGAATTTTTTCTTTCACACAATTCAAAATGTCATGTGGAAGCCTTCTAATTAGAGTATTTCTTATTTATTTTTGGTGGGGACACAGATGACAAATTATCCCTGTATCATTGTTCATCAAGAGGTTTCTTACCCTTGGTAATCTACAAATCATTAACTGGGACCAGATCTTCTTGGTATTATAGACCTTAAGGGCTTAAAGACCTAAGAACAGCAACATTTTAAATTGGGCTCTCATTGATTTGGGGAATGTATCGTTACTGAAACGGAGAACATCTAAGTTGAAATTTATCATTGTGCTATTTCTGTTTTAAAAATTCCTGAGCAAATTATTGGCTTAATTATGATTACACAGGAAATGTTTAAACTACTCCTCAGAATAAGCACACTCCAGCACAGAACAAGTACCCTTTGTAGGTAAAGAACTGATTCAATAATTATAATCCACTTGTAAGTATTATTAAAGTAAGTTTACTTAAGAGTTTACATGGCATTTCTGGCCTAGTTTCACTTATTTATAAGAAATGATATGTTTCATATTTTTCACTCCCTTAAACTGGATGTTCCTCAGTTAGACAGAATTAATGAAGTTCCAATGTGGAAAGACTGTCTTCCCACTGAGTGCGGACTGATGATATCCTAACCCACTGGGCCAACTCTATCCTTAGCAGAAGAAGAGAACTGGGTTTGTATTCCTGGAAATTATGCAAAGGACTCCTTGGGGAGAGAGAATATTACTTGTGCATTTAATTAATAAATAATAAATAAATGGCCACCTTCAAATTTACAATGAAACTGTGAAAATAAAAAACACTTTAGATTTTCAGTAGTAATTAATTCTTTTCACCTTGTGTGATGAATACTTTTAAATAATTCACAAGATACTGAGAAAGAATAACCACAGAATTAAGGTATGAGAGAGCTGGTATGGTATTTTGTAAACACCAGTCTAAATGGCTAATACGGAGAATTTTGAAAAAGGGAAGAAATAAGAGGAAAACATTCGTATGCTGCAACAGACAAGTATTATTATTTTTATGTGAAATTCACAACATCCACTAGCAAAGAGAATCATGAGAAACACGGTAAAATTGATGTGCAATTGTAAAAATTATAACCTTATGTAAATAAAAACCAAGACTTACGTTTTTCAAAAAGAAAAAAAAAAAACTTTATCCTTCCAAGAAGAAATAATAAACTTTAAAAATGTTTGACAGGATTTTCCTTAGCTACAAAAAAAAAAAAAAGGAAGTTTTTTCTTTTTTACTTGATATGTTTCTTAGAATCCTCCATATTATTTCTATAATAAAAAATAAACTTCTAAGCATGTTAAGGTACAGTTTGCTTATCATTGTACTAAATCCAGGTAATAAAACCATTCTTTGTGTGAGTAGTAAAATTATCATTTATTGCCTTGTTTATTTATGAAAATATGGCGGGGGGGAGCCTGGTGGCACAGTGGTTAAGAACTCAGGCTGCTAACCAAAAGGTCGGCAGTTCGAATCCACCAACTGCTCCTTGGAAACGCTTTGGGGTAGTTCTACTCTGTCCTATAGGGTCGCTATGAGTCGGAATTGACTTGATGGCAATGGGTTTGGTTTTTTTTTTAATTCGTTCATTTAACGAATACTTACAGAGCATCTCAATTTACTAGCTTCCAGGCATATAGTGCTAACAAATTAGGGACGGTTCTTGCCCTTATGGAGCTTAAAAATTCTCCTGAACACTCATTTTCACCCAACCCATAAAATTAATTTCTACATTCAAACACTCGACACATGTTGGAGGCAGGGCAACAGATTACACAGAGCCTGTAGCCCATTGTCTTGTCAAGAGTGAAAGAGGATCCCTTAGCAGAGTTTTGAACAGAGGAGTGACATGACCTGACTTATGTTTTTAAAGGATGACTCTAGCTGCCATGTTGAGAATAGACTTCAGGGAAGGTTATGGGCAGGGAGACATGGTAGGAAGCTATGGCAGTAATCCAGGCAAGAGATGATGGCAGCTAGGAGCAGCCTGGTTGTAAAAACTGGTTGGATTATGGAAGGTAGAGCTGATAGGATTTACTGATGAATTGGATGTGGAGTGTGAGAGAAGGAGAAGAGTAAAGGATAACTCCATTTTAGAACCTGGTGCAAAATATATTAGTTTGCAAGCCTTAACCTCCCTTTACTTCTATATTTCACATTTCTAGTAGCCTTGTTTCCTGATCTACGAATATGGTAGCACTTTTTTCTAATCCTTTCAGCAATTATGTATTGAACATTAACTATGTGGTAGGTACTATACGACGAGATGAGCAAAACATTAATTTTGGTCTCAAAAAGATCACAAGAGATAATACAATTAGAGAGTGAAATGTACCAAAGAGGAGAAACAGATCAAATGCTACAGGAATTCAAAGAAGGACTTCAGAGATGTTCCTTTGGACTGTGGGAAAAAAGGAAAGGCTCAATGTCAGGTTAGCCTTGAAGAGAGTTTTTAAAAATACTGTTGGCTTGAGGATCACTGACCTGGGATGGCATTCTAGGTTGACACATGGACTGGCAAAGCATCAGGCCCAGGAGAGGGTGAATGCAGTTTGGCTGGAGGGGAACAGCTAGGGAAAAAAGATTGGACTAGTATGTTGTCCTCAGATTGCAGAGTGCTTTAAAGCAAGGTGTCAGAGAAGATCAGAAGCATGGGTATGTATGAGAGACATTTCAGAGATAGGACTGCTAGGACTAGCAAGGTGTCTAAGATAAGGCTGGGGATTAGGGTGAAGTTATTGAAATAGGGGCATAGAGCTAAAGGACTTTTTTCCAAAAGCCCAGGCAAAGTGAGAAAGAAAACTGAGGCAAACTTTGCTGCAAAAATGCATTAACACATGCACATTTTTCTAACAGCAGGTTTGGGGCCTACTCTTCTTGATCCTCTAGTTGCATGGGCTATGATTGTGATTTGTGTGATTTAGAGACTCTTGGAAAAGAGAAGAAGATGGTAAATATAAGGCTGATTCCTTCAAGATAGAGGTTGAAAAAACTAAAAGAAATTTACTAAATTACAAAAGCCCTTCAAAGGTTCACAGAAGAACCTTTCAGAGTTCATTTGACGTAAGAGCCACAAATAACCACCTGCTCCAGCTCCATTCAGTTCCCCCTCTCAAAACTGAATGGAAATGCAGTCTGGCTTCTCTGACTGGAAACTTCTTCCAGTATTTTCCTTAATGGAGCACAGAGGCAGAGGAGGTGAGGCGAAGGTCACTACTTTGAAGGTCTATGAAGCTTAAAATGTTCTGGCTACAGACTTCAGCTGAACCAATTTTGTTCTCCATGGTGAAGTCTAACCAAACAAAATCTTGGGACTCTGTCCAATGAACTTGTATTGAATATTCAAATTTTAGAAGGCAAATAAGAGGAAGAATTGATTATTCTGGCAAAGAGCACATTGTCAGCAAGGTGTTTCTTCATCCTTCCTAGAGCTTTCAGAAGTGTAGAAAATAATGAATTGCAAACACAAGTGGTGGAAAGAAGGTTTCAGGAGAGATATTCTTTCAGCTCAATATTTTTCAGAGACCTCAGCTGAAAGTTTGGGTAGCACACTTTGAGGGGATGCAGTATGTTTGCTAATGAATATGAATAGCATTTCCTTGTGGGCCATATATTTTTTGCAGTAAGAAACAGATAATCTATTATGACATTTCAATGGATTGGAAGAAGATAGGTAAATCAAATACACATTGCTTTACTTCTTTTGCAAATGAAAGGTTAATGGATTAACTAACTAACCAACTGATGCATTGCTGTTGAGTTTGTTCCAACCATAGCAACCCTATATGACAGAGTAGAGCTGCCCTATAGGGTTTCCAAGACTGTAAAACTTTATAGAAGCAGACTGCCACATCTTTCTCCCTTGGAGCAGCTGATGGTTTCAAACCACAGACCTTTCAGTTAGCAGCTGAGCACTTAACCACTGTGCCACCAGGGCTCCTTCTTAATGGATTAGTAGTCATGAAACATATAAGTATTTATAATACAGAACGGTTTTATAACACCATCTTCCAAAGAATGGTATTCATTCATCCACGGATATGAGAACAGATTTCCTTCCACGTTATGCAGGGAGGAAATACAGCCTAGTGTTAACGAGCATCTACTTTGTGTTTAGCCACCCTAAGTTCTAATGAGGAAACCTGGTGGCATCGTGGTTAAGAGTTCAGCTGCTCACCAAAAGGTTGACAGTTTGAATCCACCAAGTGCTCCTTGGAAACCCTATGGGGCAGTTCTACTCTAACCTATAGGATTGCTATGACTTGGAATCGACTCGATGGAATGGGTAAGTTCTAATGAAATTCTTTAATTTACCAGTTGTGCAGTTTTGATAACGGTGCTTAAAATCTCATAGGACTTCACATTACTCATTGATAAGATTATAATAATAATCCTCAAATAAGTTTTGTGTGGAAAACTTTCAGCCAAGTGCCTAACACAGGTAAGTACTCAATAAGTGATAGCTATTAACATCTTCCCACTGGTCAAAATTGTCTACACGCAAGATGAACAGTTTTAACGTATTTGAAACTTCTGGACTGAACACTTCTTAAAAAAGGAATGCCGAGGGACTGGGTTAATGAGTTCCTCCTCTGGTCCAGGTAAATAGGTCTATATATTAAAATTGAGGCATATGATCAGTCTTGATAGGTTAGGTTATGCCACAGCAATAGAGAATCCCCAAATATCAGCAGCTTAAAACAACAAAAATGTGTTCCTTTCTCTCACTTCATGCCCATCATTAGCTGGCAGCCCCCAAGCTGGTAGAGCTGTTGCCATTGCACACAATGTCAGTCACCATACCAGAAAGAAAGAAAGACCTAAAGGGTCTTAAACCAACAATTGAGTGTCCTGGCCTGGAGGTGAGATACGAACATAACCCTTCCATTCACAGTTCATTGACCAGTCACACGTAAAGGACCAGGACCTGTAATACTACCATGTTCCTGGAAGGTGGAAATTGGAAATTTGATGAACAACACTGATGATGACCACAGAGCCATAGACATAGACGAAAATATACTCTGACTTTATAGGCCATGGCACTTGAGGGACTGTTATTGAGTTTTAAAAAAATAAGTTAAAATTCATTTCAGCAGCAGTGATATATGGTGCCTCTGAACTCTGGTTGAGACCAGGGGTGACCTATCCAAGTTGATGGTACATACCACATGTTGCCTTGAGTTTCTGGAATGCCTAACTACATAAGCAGTACCATAGATTGAGTTCTTCTGTTAAAGATGTCTAAAGCCAAATTTATTCTCCATGACCTTTTTTCACTGTGTCATGCTGGTTTAAATGGCTTTATCTCTTTTTATCTCACATCTAATGGGTTTAGTGTGTTCTAACTGTATGGCTCCATTTGGCACTTTAGATGCAATGGCTGAGAGGCGCCATATAAAAAATATTGTTATTGTTATGATGATGAGTTCAAGCACTGGAGGGGAAATTGTGAAATAACTTGGTACTGGAGCTATCATTATTTTCAGCAAAATGAAGCTTGGCTTCTTATTACACTAGTAAGCCTTGAAGATTAAATGGTATCTACAGCATGTATCTTAGCAATGGTCCAAAGAAGTCAAAATACAAATGTTTGATATAGCATTTCATGTATTTTAAAGCAGATGTTTGTTTTTAACTATTTTTAGTTTTTAAAAAGATGACACCCGTACCAGAAATTAAAAAAATAAATGAACAAATGAAAAACAAAACCCAAAAAACCCTAGTTTTAACTTTATTCATTTTTATTTCCATTGTCATCTGACTGGCCAGCTGTGTTAATGAATTTAACCCTTAATGCTGATTAGTTGCCAATTAGCTGTGAGGTTGAGCAATAGGTCATTTCATAGCTCTACAGTTGCATCATCAAGCCCGGAGGTGCATGAAGTTCTGGAGAAAAGGATTATTTAGGCCCCTTCCCTAGCGATGATGTGGTATTATGTTCCTATTACTTGAATATTCATTATGGTTTCCCACATGTTTTTGGCTACGTCTGCTTCCTGCAACTGTTTACATTATTAAGTTGTTCTGGCTTATAGAAATGTAGCTTGAGCTCTGTAGATAGTTAGTTACTTGGGATGTTCTCATAATTGGGTAGATCCCTTTTTCAGCCTAGAGGATCATGGAAGGTTTTTAAAAGGAGGTGAGACAAAATAGAGTTTTGTTACTCAAGGGCCTTAAACCACAGATGGAAAACACTACAGGGCTTGTCTGAGAAATTCTCTGACACACCAGACACTGGGCCCTGGCTACGTATGCCTTGAACCAGATAATTTTCTACAGAGAGCACAGCAAAGTCTTTGCTCCTTTGAGATGGGTAGAGAGGCTGGCATTAGATAACATTGCCTGGTTCTGAAACATGAGAAATTGAAATGTACTTATGGTACTGCGATTCCAGGACTTTTCCTTCAAAGACATAGGTAGCATATGACAAATTAATTTGAAGAGATGAGGTAGTAATGAATGCATATTGCACAAGAAATCTGGTAGACCTGCAACTTAGAAAGGCAATGAAAACAGACTGCTGACTCATAGCGACCCTACAGACTACTTAAAAGATGAAAATTGAAACTGTCCTTTACACATTTACTTCAGGACTACCGAGTTTAGTTTCATACTTGAACATATTTTTCCTTCTTTTGGTCTCTCTGTTTCACCAAGAACAGCTTCACGCAGTGACTAGGAGTTGGGACTCTAGAGCAACTGTCTGGGTTTGAACCCTGGCTGTGCCCTTAAACTCCCTGTAACCCTGAGCAAGTGACTTTACCACTATTTCTCCCAGTTCTCCATTTGTAAAATAAAGAGGAAATGGTAGTACTTACTTTTTGGTACCGCCCTAAGGACTGAATGAATTAAATCCAAGGATCAATTATATTTAATTTATGTTATATGTAAAGTATGTAGGAGCCCTGGTGGTGCAGTGGTTAAGAGCTCAGCCGCTAAGCAAAAGGTCAGCAGTTTGAATCTCCCAGCCACTCCTTAGAAACTCTATGGGGCAGTTCTACTCTGTCCTATAGGGTCCTGTGAGTCTGAATTGACTCGATGGCAATGGGTTTGGTTTGGTTTCTTTAGGTGTTCATTCAGTAAGTAAAACAAGTCCCATGTTTTCAAAGTGTCTTCTAATATAAAAAATTGAGGTAAAATTCAAGCGAGTATAAAATTAATTTCTGGGATATGTTCTAGTGCTGTTAGAGACACTGAATATGTACGTTTGAAATGTGTGACTTGGGTAGTTATCTTAACCTCCCTTTTATCTGTAGGAAGAGGAGAATGCCTATCTCAGGGTGTTGTAACTGGAAATAAATGAAATAAATATTTGAAGTGTGGCTGTTATGTATTAGGCACTTAAGAAATGGGTGATTCCTCCCATCCCCCTCTTGTTTTTTTTTTTTTTTACTTTAAATAACCTCAGCCTTGGCAGTTAAAGACTTTTTAAAGTTAAAACTTTATTTTTGAAGTTAATTTTGTCTCCAGCTTGCTTTCAAAAATCTAAAATGCAACTAACTTGCCAATGCCCTGCGGACTCTAGGTCAGAATTTAGCAAGTGACTAAAGGTCTACTGGAGGTACCTAGGATTGCTAAGATTACTCTGTAATCAAAGTAATAGACAAGGAAGGATAATAACAGTAGATAACATTTATTACATGCTTACTGTGTACTTGATATATGTTCTAAGGGGTTTGTAAGAAGCGATTTTTTTTTTTTAATCCTCGCCACTTTATGTGGTAGGTACAGTTATCATTCCCATTTTATAGATAAGGATACTGAGGCACAGTGGTTAAGTAAATCGTCCAAAGAGATAGTCAATAAACGACAGGACTGGGGTTGAACTTTGACAATCTGGTTTTGGAACCCATGCCCTATCACTTCCCAAGAACAATGGCTATGAAGTCAGCAGATCTGTGTTTGCATCTATTGTATGCTCTTGGACACATCATTTCTTAGCCTATCTGCTATCCTAGCTCTATTTCCTCTTGTGTGATATAGGGATAAAATGCACTTGTAAATGCAAAAAGTTTCTAAGGGTATCGTAAGGATCAAATTCAATGACAAATATAAAGCACCTAGCAGCAGGCCTGGTACACAGTACACACTCACTAAATAGTAATTTTAAATGCTATCATGTACCTTTTGCGTATTAATGGACCCTAGCTCTCTAATTCTAGGTTCCATGAGGTTTAACAGTTCAGTCTCTCAGGTATGGGCATTTGCATAATTTGAAGCAAAAAGGCGTTGCCACTTTCCTAGAATCTAATAGACTGTCCCTGAGAAGGCCATGGCCAGCTCACACATAGTCCTGATGTAGCAGTAGGTATAAGTTACAAGCTGTGCCATCCCGGTCCCTTCCTAGTGAGAGATGTAAGGAAACTCAGAGCCTTGATACCAATAGTGACCCTATAGGACAGAGTACAACTGTCCCGTATGGTTTCCAAGGAGTGCCTCATGGATTTGAACTGCCGACCTTTTGGTAAGCAGCCGTGACTCTTAACCACTGTGCCCTCAGGGCTTCCATTAGACTAGGTAGACTCCTCGTTATGAACAACACTTAAAGAGTTTCAGGTCTGGCATTAGTTTATGGGCTGAACATGATAGTGGTGTGCATTGTTTCAGGATTTTTCAGTTTGATTGTCTTTATTAAGGCAGAGGAAAAGCACCATCTTAGTTTATCCCTAAATGGTTATAACTCAGTATAGGAGAACTCTGAATTGCTCTCTACCTTCTTTTGGGGGGGTACAAGGTCCACAGTTCTTTCAAAACTAAGGTGACCGTACTGTCTACCCTCAAGTCAAAGGAGGTTTGTTTAAGGTTCAGAATATGAGATCTCTCTTTTTATTTTTTAATTTTTTATTGTTTTTTCTTTTAGAAGGAATAATTTTGAAATTCTTAAGCTGAGAAATCCTTGTATGATTTAGCTTTTTTATACCAAGCTATAATATTTGTGTTCCTAGGAATTCTGTAAAGCACCTGTCCGCCCACCCCCCAAGGCCTTATAGGATTACTGGAAAATTCCCAGTTATATCAATCATAGTTCTAGAAGAATTATCTTATTAAATTACAGCAGGCTAAGATATAGTGCGTACAATTGCCTGCAATTTTTTTTTAATGTCTTTTTGGTGGCAATATACACAACCAAGCATACATTTATTCTCATTTTCTATATGTGTAGCTCAATGACATTGATCCCATACTTAATAGTGTGTCACTATTTTCACTATCTCTAGCATATTGTTACATCGCCAGTAATTTAGACTGCACCTTAAAGTTCTCATCTGTACTTTAGGTTGACTGTTGTCAGTTGGACCTTATCCAGATAATTTTTTATAAGAGCACAATGCTCAAGACAAACATTCTTTATTGATCAAGCTAAACTGTTGTTTAGTTTAACAATGGCTTCATGGGATAATTTTGGTTCAAGGTTTAAAGATTATTTCCAGGCATGGGATCTCTTTTTTTAAAAACGCATTTGTTTCCAAAATGATGATCTTTCACTTAATTTTCTTCCTGTGGACACAAAACACTCTTGATGTAATAGACTTTGAAATAGGCCTTAGGTAGTAGAGTAAAGCCTGCATGCACAACTTATTTAAAGACAGCATCAAGGATGTTAGAATAAATACACTTACCTTGGAAATACATTGTTTTGAAATGATGGCATTTATCTGGTAAATTACTTCTAAATTTATATATTGCTGCCAAAACTATTCTGTGAATTTCGGATTTACATAGATAAAGACTCCCCTTGGATGTCTCATTGTTGTTGCTTTTGTTAGTTGCCACTGAATCATCTCTGACTTGTGGTGACCTCCTGTACAACAGAACAAAATGTTGTCAGATCTGCACCACCTTCACGATTTTTGGTATGCTTGAGCCCACTGTGTGACGACTGTGTATTTTGAGTGCTCCAACATAGGGGACTCATCTTCTAGCACTATATCAGACAATATTCTGTTATGATGCATAGGGTTTTCATTGGCTGATTTTTGGAAGTAGATCACTAGGCCTTTCTTCCTAGTCTGTCTTAATCTGGAAGCTTCACTGAAACCTGTCCACCATAGGTAACCCTGCTGGTATTTGAAATACTAGTGGAATATCTTCCATCATCATAGCAACACCCAAGTCACCAAAGTACGATAAACTGACAGATGGGTGGTTGACCTCAAATTTAGCTTACCAAAAAAACATTCTTGACTTCTGCTCACACTCCAACTCTTTTGTGCAATCCATTTCGCCTTCCCCATCTGGCGAATGGCCCCACCAGTTGTTCAATCCAGAAACACAGGATTATCCTTTCATGTCTCCCTTTCCCTTTAGAACTATCTTGCCCCGTGTAATCCATCAGCAAGCATGCTCATTCTGTCACCAGAATGCCTCTCAAACATTCCACCTTTCCCAATCTCTACAGAAACCATTATAGACTAGGCCACCATCTTCTCTCCTGATCTAACCACAAAAGCCTCCAAACTGGTCTCATTGCACTCTCTACCTAGCAACAAGAGTATTCTCTTTGATGTGTCCTGTCACTTTCCTGCTTAAAGCCCCAGTGGCTTCCCCCTGAACTCAGAATAAGGCCCAACCTCAGCACTGTAGCCTGTAAATCCCTGTGTCTTCTCTTTCCTGTTTCTCCCTCCAACTTCATCTAGTATCTCTCTTCTCCTACCAAATGTTGTCGTAGCCACATTGGATCTTTTCTTCAGTTCCTTGAACCTCAAGGCTGTTGATGCTGCCGGAAATCTTCTTCTCCCTACTCTTTGTATTGATAGCTCCTTATACTCTTAGGCTCAGCTTAAGATTCATCTGGTCAGTTTGGCCTTTTCTACATATCCTGTTTAGAACAGCCCTTTACTTCCACCTCACCTCATCCTCACTCTGCATCTGTTACTATCCTCTTTTCAGCATGATTTTTAAAACTTTTTAATTTTTATCAAATTTTATTTTTTAATATAATTTTAAATTTTAATTACATTTTAAAAATTTAAATATCTTATTTGTTTATTGTCTATCTCCCCAATCAATCAAAACTTAGGTTCCGTAAGAGTAAGGTTTTGTTTTGCTTGCTAAAATATATCCAGGTCACATACCCAGAGCCTGGCATAGGGATAGACGCTCAAAAGTTATATAGAGAATATATTTATGGATAAATAAACTAATTAAGATGATAGAAACACTATTTATTGAAGTATCTTTGATAACTAGCAATTATCAGTTCAAGAAATTCTTGTTGAATGACACTGTAGTGTGCCATGAAGTCCAACAGGTAGAAATTCTTGTCCTGGTTCTATCGGTTATTAGTTGGGTAGCCTTAGCCCTTTAAGCCTCAGTTTTCTAATCTGAAAAAGGGGAGTAGTAATAGTCTCTATCTTATATAATTAAATTACAAAAACCAATGAAATAATGCAAATAAAAGGCACGGTCCACAATCACCATAGGTATTTAAGAAAGAATGTGTGCCATTTTTATCTTCATTTTGTAGGGACCATTACAGGCATTAAGGACCCATTAGCAAGCATAATTGACATTTTTACTTCCCCTATAGGCAATCTAGACATCTAAAGAGACAATTTTACTACACTAAAATTAGTACTATTGTGAGGGTGCGTGAGATAATATGTGCTCTTCAAAAGAATGTTCTTGGCATCAAGCTCAAATAAATTTTCTTTGGTTATATTCCATCAATTACTTAATATCTTGCCACATTGTAATTTGCTTCATATTTGGATCTTGAATTACTTATGTAAATTTTGTTGTTTTTTAGAGTTTCTAATTCTTTTTTTCTTCCTTACACAATGTAATTTTATCTCGTTATTACATTTTCCAACCTTTCAGTTATACTACCCATTGCTGTTGAGTTGATTCTGGCTCATAGCAACATTTACAGGGCAGAAGAGAACTCCCCCATAGAGTTTCCAAGGCTGTGATCTTTACAGGAGCAGACTGCCACATCCTTCTACCTCCGTTTGGCTGGTGGATTCAAACTGCCAACCTTTCAGTTAGCAGTTGAGCACTTAACCACTGTGCCAACAGGGGTCCTTTTCAGTTATACTAGTCATGTAGTTAAGGCCTTTTCCCTTTCTTAGGTTGGCTTTCTGAAGGGCTCTGTCCTCCTCCAATCTTCTTCATTGACTCTCCAGGTCCAAGCTATCATCCTGGGACCTTCCTTCCCTGCCCTTCTGCATTGGTTTTTACTGTGTAGCAGCATTTTCTTCTTTTTTCATTTACTCCTGTGTTTTACTAGAATTCATCCTCAAGCAACTTAGTAGTTTGACTAGTCTTTTTTTCTTTCCTTTTTTTAGTCGTACTTCAGACGAAGGTTTACAGAACAAACTAGTTTCTCATTAAACGCTACACATATTGTTTTATGACTCTGGCTAACAACACCACAACATGTCAACACTCTCCCTTCTCAACCTTAGGTTCCCTATTACCAGCTTTCCTGTCCCCTCCTGCCTTCTAGTACTTGCCCCAGGGCTGGTGTGCCCTTTTAGTCTCATTTTGTTTTGTAGGCCTGTCCAATCTTTGGCTTAAACCTCAGAAGTGACTTCATTAGTGAGCTGAAAGGGCGTCCAGGGGCCATACTCTCAGGGTTTCTACAGTCTCTGTGTGGCCAGTAAGTCTGGTCTTTCTTTGTGAGTTAGAATTTTGTTCTGCATTTTTCTCCGGCCCTGTCCAGGACCCTCTACTGTGATTCCTGTCAGAGTAGTCGGTGCTGGTAGCCAGGCATCATCTAGTTGTACTGGACTCAGTTTGGTGGAGGCCATGGTAGATGTGGCTGGACTAGTCTTTAAAGGTTTAAAAAGTCTTCACATTTGATTAGGGTATTCGCTTGCCTGTATATATAATTCTAGGTTCAACATCATTTCCCCTTAGAAATTTGAAAGCAATTCCCACTTTCTTCCAGTGTTCAGTATTATTGAGAATTCTGGTGCAATCTGATTTTATTCTTTTATAGATTTCTTGTTTCCACCTCCCCACCCACTTTTTGCCCCCTGACTTGTTCACCCTTCCTCTATGCCTGGGAAAATTTTCATACCATTTTAGCCTTGGTATTTTAGATGTAAATCCTTTTTTGTTTTTTCATTTGTTGTGTTGGAGGCTCAGTCGACTCTCAGTCTGAACACATGCTTTCTTTTTCATTCCTCAGGCTATTTGTTTGGACATTTCTCATTCATTTCTTTGCTTCAGTGTTTTGGGACTCTTGTCTGCTTTATGCGAACTCTTAGCTTCCTTCTCACATTTATTTTTTGACTATATTTTTCTCCTTACATTCTTGAAGCTTTTACTTTATTTTCTAGCTTTTGTATTGAATTATTAATTTTAACAATCGTATTTTAAAATGTTAAGTGCTGAATTTTATTTCACTTCTTTTGAATAGCATCCTGTTCTTAGTCTCCTCTTTACTGAGTTATTTTTATTTTTTCCATTTTTTTTTTCTTTCTTTCTTTGAAGGTTCTTGTATGCCTGGTGTCCTGGGTTCATGATTCTTTGATTCTTATATAGAAAAAAAAGACTGGGTGGTCGCCATTGATTTTCTTATTGTTGAGAATGTTCTTTTTGGACCTTGTAGTATCTTGAGTAGGAATTCTCTGAAGCGTGGATCAAGGTAGTTTGACTGACAGGCCTAACTTTAGGAGGAGTGATTGTGGCTTGGGCAGGGACCCAAAAACAAACTATGGGCCCATGAAATGCAGGAGTGCACTGATGTGTGTGCACTGGGACACCTATATCCATAATAAAATTTTCTGTGCACCTTACTTTATTTATTTATTTTTTTAAAGAGCCAGTTGAAGTTTTGTTTGTGATTAAACATTGGCTGCTTGAGCTCTACTTTGAGGAAGATTGCTCAAAGTTTATGGGGGATCCAAACTGGTTTAGTTATTCTAGATTTAGACATTCAATACTACTGCTTTGAGTCCTACATCTATTCTCAGTTCTATGTTTCTCATAACCACTATTTTAAGCTCAGAGATTCTTTGGGGATAAAATATGCCAATTGGCATCCACCTTGTTTCAGTCTTCTTGGATGCCAGTTGGCAATATTCTGGGCTTCAGCTTTCTCTACTTCTTTCACCCATCTACATGATCCCATCCATGTTATTCTTAACTTTGTTGAAATTTTTTATTCACTAGTAATGCTCCCTCCCATTCTTTTCGTTCATATCAAGGGTTTTTTTGAACTTTTATCTCAGTAATATTTCAGGAAGCAGTGAAGACAATAAATATCTTCAGAGTCCAAAATATCACTTGAAAGTACTATACAGTTTTTCATCATACAGATGCACTTTAATTTGTTTAAACAGTGCCCAAGTTTCGTACTTCTTTTTCAAATTGTGTTCAATATTATAAATATTTGACCTCTTTGTCTGGAAGGGAGAGGTTGGGGGGAGGCTAATGGAGGAAAGGACACGAGGAAATGAGGAACTAAAGAACTAGCCCTAACAGAGATAACCACTGATAGTAATGAGCCGGTAGAAAATTCAAGTCAAAAGAAGTACAGAATCCCAAAGAAACCTCATAGGCCTTAGGGTAGAAAGCCATGTGGGAAAGAAGGAGCTGTTAAGAGTATTAAGCAGATCTAGAAATTTGCATACATCCTTGCTTGTAATATTTGTCAATATTTCTGATTATTTCAAAAGTGGAATTTTTCCATTTGAGTGTATGAGCACTTTTAAAGCTCTTGATATTTAGCTGACAAATTTCCCTCAAGAAAGATGGCATCAATAGACATTCCTACCAATAACATGTCACCAAACTCTTACAAACCAACAAAAACACTCGCACATTTGCTAATTTTATAAGAAAAAAAATTATTTTTATTTTCATGTGAATTTCTCTGCTTATGATTGATATTGAGTATTCATCCATATTATATTACACAGTGCTCATATCAACCTCATTTTAGAAATGAGGTATTGTCAACCTGATTTTGGAAATGTGTAGACTGAGGCTCAGAGATCTTAGGAATTATTAAGGTCACACATCTTGCAAGTGTTTTAAAGCATGTGAGAGCATGATGTTACTTTGCCAAGAAATAATTTAAGAATACATGACTTATTTTCTCAGTTAAATAACCTTTTTTTTTTTATGGGTGTTCTGGTTATTCATTCTTTCTGGATGTTAACCAAAACCAAAACCAAATGCACTGCTGTCTAGTCGATTCTGACTCATAGCGACCCTATAGGGCAGAGTAGAACTGCCCCATAGAGTTTCCAAGGAGCGCCTGGCAGATTCTAACTGCCGACCTCTTGGTTAGCAGCCCTAGCACTTAACCACTGTGCCACCAGGGTTTCCTTCTGGATGTTAGATATAGGTAATTATATCAAACATTTTCTATTTCTTGAAACAAATGTGTTTTATGAAGGCTTTATTCCTCTGTACATAGCCTAAAATTGGGAGAGAATACATAGAATTGCACAGGTTTGCAAGAATAGGAGATTTCAAATGGCTCATGGGAACTTAGCTTTCTCTGAAATCTGGACATCTATTTATTTGTCCCATTGCTATATATATATATATATGTATATATACATATTTGCATACATAATTGCATTGGGCAAATCTGCTGAAAAAGACCTCTTTAAAGTGTTAAAAGCAAAGATGTCACCTTGAAGACTAAGGTGCATCGGACCCAAGCCATTGGTATTTTCAGTTGCATCATATGCATGTGAAAGCTGGACAATAAGGAAGACAGAAGAATAATTAATGCCTTTGAATTGTGGTGTTGGCGAAGAATTGAATATACCATGGACTGCCAAAAGATGGAACAAATCTGTCTTGGAGAAAGTACACCCAGAATGCTCCTTAGAAGCGAGGATAGTGAGACTACATCTTACATACTTTGGGTATATTGTCAGGAGAGATCAGTCTCTGGAGAAAGACATCATGCTTGGTAAAGTACAGAGTCAATGAAAAAGAGGAAGACCCTCAATGAGATGGGTTGACACAGTGGCTGCAACAATGGGTTCAAGCATAACAACGATTGTGGATATGGCACAGGACAGGGCAATGTTTCATTCTGTTGTACATAGGGTCGCTATGAGTCAGAACCAACTCAATGGCAACAACAACATACGTAATTACAGATTATGTATGCATACATATATGTAGATAGATAGATAGATAGATAGATAGATAGATAGATGGATGATAGATAGATAGATAGATATGTCTTTATTCTAGGAAGTCTAAAAAATTAACCAGTAATACCATTCTACCAACCTAAATTCTTTGTTATTTTTCTGCAAAGTGTTAAATACTTTCTGTTCTAAGCTAGTAGCATCGTCTTCACTGTAGATCTGAAATGTACCAATAGAGAATGGTGTATTGTGGAAGTAATACAAGCTGAACTGCCCTTTAGTATGGCTCAACCTGAAGAGTTCCCTCATATGATCACTGCACAGGGATTGAGTCCAGTTTCCTGAACCCAAGAGACCTGAAATTGGATCCTAACTCTATCACTTCATAGCTGTGTGGCGTTGGGCAAGTTTTAATTTCCTAACCTTAACCCTAATTCTAATCCTTTCACCTTAAACCTCCTTCACCTTCAATGTGCTAATATGGAACTAAAGATTAATAACAGTCTACCTACCGTATGGGGACAATGGTAGTTCAGTGGTAGAATCCTTGCCTTCTGTGAGAGAGAGCCAGGTTTGATTCTTTGCCAATGAATCCATGTGTCAGTGGAGGCTTTCATGTTGCTATGATGCAGTGCAGGCTTCAGCAGAGCTTCCAGACTGAAATCAACTATGAGGAAAGGCCTGGTGATCTGGTTCTGAAAATCAGCCACTGAATACCTTATGGATCAAGTTCTATCTGCAACTGATCATGGGGATGACACGGGACAGGGTGGCACATGTTCCATTGTGCATGGGGTCACCATGAGTCAGAGGCCAACTCTATGGCAACTAACAACAACAACAATCCACATACAGGATTGTTGTGAGCGCTGTATGAAATGCTGCGCATAAAGGCCTCGCCACAGCGGCTGGCATATCATAAACCAAACCAAACAAACAAAAACAGCCGTTGCGGATGAGTTGTTTCCAACTCCTGGTGATGCCACGTGTTACAGAGTAGAACTGCTCCGTAGGGTTATCTTGGCTGTAGTCCTAATGGAAGCAGATGGCCAGGCCTTTTACTGGGTGGGCTTGAATGACCAATCTTTAGGCTAGTAGACGAGCACAAACTGTTGCACCAACCAGGAACCTTGGCACATCGTAAGATCTTAGGAAACAGCAATTATCACTACCACTGCTATGATAATTATTACTAATACGAGTAGGAGGGAAAGAAGGAGGGGTACCTGTATTCCGCCCCAGATTCCTGTTATAGTCAAGTGGCTATTTTCCACTTGGTATTCTCTCTTCATGTATTTCAGTTAAAAAAAAAGCCTAACTTGTATTCCTTTAGTGGAGTCCTTCTTTTTAAAGTCAATTTTTAGATTAAAATTATTTTTAATGAGTGTAAAATTGGAACAGAGTCTGGAGAAGCAATAGGAAAGGATCAACTCTCCAAATTCAGCATTCTCGGGAGAGAGTAGGCCTTGTGTACCTATTTGTGTGTTCCTTTACATGTCTGAAAGGGGGCTAACCCTTGGAAAAACATTCATATATTGGAGCATTTAAAAAGTTAATGTGAGAAGAAAAAATTAATTGCACTGAGCTTCAGAAAAGGGAAAACTTTGAATACCTGCTGGAGGAAGTTGCCATTCATCTGTAGCAAATGGTATGTGGCACACAAAGGTGCAGTTTGATGGTTTTAGGAGATTTTTGTCCTCTGTTTCTATCAATGATGGCATGTAAAATGGTACTTTTTGTTAATGGAATTCCCTAAAGAGCTCAGAGCACATTTGCTGCTTCAGTGAATGGCATTCAGCTACCCACACATGCTTTGGGATTATTTGTTCTTCTTATAGGCTACCCAAATCAAGAGTAGGCTGGAAAAAATTTTTCCAAGATAAAAATGTACTTTTTCTGGTATGTTCTCGTTGCAACTGCTATCTAATTTGCTCTCCTGAAGGCTAATCAAAGGAGATGTAAAGGATAGCCAACAAAAATATCATTTACTAAATGAAGAAACAAAGGCAAATTTTGTGGGAGCAATATGTTCCTCAATGTCCAGCTTGTCAGTGGAGGAGTAAGAAGTAAGAAGAGGTAGCCAATGTCACGGGAAGTGCACAGCCTTTAATATGAGACAATTCAGATGGACATGGATTTGGATCATGGCTCTATTAATTATTAGCCATGTGGCCTTGAGCAAACTCTTAGCGTTTTTGTATTTTAGTGTCTTATGTTCAGAATGGGGATAATAAAATCCATTTCCACAGGTTGTTGAAAATATCTCTTGAGTTACATGTTTAGAGAGCTTGGTGCTCAGCACATAACAGGCAATAAATGTCCTTTTCCCCTTACACTGCAAGCTTCAAGAGAGATGCTGGGGTAGTTACACCAATGCTTTGTAATCATAGCAGCCAGCATGTTCTACTCATTATTATGGGTTAGTTAATGCTTACTCTAAGCTTTCTGTCCATTAGCTCATGTAAATCCTCATATCAGTTCTGTGTGGTAAACATTATCAGTTTACAATTATAGAACATGAAGCTAAAAGAAGGTAAGTAATTTGCCCAAGATTGCTCTTCCAAAAAGTATGAGAGCTGAGATCCAAAACCCTATCTCCTTGACAATGAAGCTTGCACACATAGCCTCTTACTTACTTCCAAAGGCTTCAACCATGGTCTGGCTGAGGTTTAGTTGATTTGCAGACTGTAGAACTAAATCTTGGAATTAGACAGTAACCAGTTGCCATTGAGTTGACTCCAACTCATGGTGAACCTATGTGTGTCAGAGTAGAACTGTGTCCCACAGGGTTTTCAATGGCTGATTTTTTGGAATTAAATTGTCAGGGCTTTTTTCCAAGGTGCCTCTGGTTGGACTTGAACCAGTAACCTTTCAGCAAGCAGCCTAGTACGTTAACTGTTTGTACCACCCAGGGACTGTTACACAGTAGACACTAAATAGTAAACTTCGGTGTTGCCTTCATCTAGAGTCGGATTTCCAACTCCAAAAGAGACATCATGTGTCTGCAGTTATTGTTCTCTTGGACCCAGAGAGTCAACTCAGTTGAATGGCTTTCCCCTGAGAGTCTTCTTGAGAAGACCAACAGATTCTGAACAAGTCTGGCCCACTCTAGCCTCATCCATGCAGCCTCCTGCATTATGCTGGGATGTGTCCCATGACAAACGCACAGTTGGGTGAACCTGAATCAAGAAAAGCCACGTATGGAAACACTTTTCTTCTCAAAATGAGGGTGCATCTGCAAGGGTGTAGCTAGCAGTGATATTCTTGGCATTTATTGAAAACACCCTAGGCTGCTTGGGTAATTAATTTCCTAGGGTTATTCATTAACAGACTTCCTACCTTCCTCCTTTTTGACAGCCCCAGCTGTGAGATACAGCAAGTTCAAGGTGTCAGCGACCAGGCCACCTCCCCTGCTTGGGCAGCACACAGTGCACATCCTGAAGGAAACCCTCCTATACGATGACAGCACCTTCAGGGAACTACTCAGCACTGGAGTGGTGACCCAACACGAAGCCAAGTGACAAAGGAAAAACGCTCTTGCCCTCCAAACCACAATCTGAATGTACTTTGCTGGCAATGAAAATGCTTTTTCTGGATCCTTCTCCCCAGTTCTGGTGCCACTGGAAAGAAAGCCTTGAGTAACTCCAGATTTCCTGCCTGGCATCTCCAGAATGGTTCTGGTATTAATGAACCGAGTGCTTTTTAAATGGACCCCACCATTTATTCTATCATTTTTTTTCCAGACAATGATTTAATTGTGGATTTATGGAATTTTTTTTTTTTTTTTTTTGGTAATGATTTAATTTTTCTCTGGCCAAATACACTCTTCATTGTAATTATGTTAATAGCCTAAAAGTTTGCCCCTCAAGCCCACACAGGCCTGAGAGAGAACAGATCTCTTGACATTGTCTACTTGCACATTAAGTCCTCATTTAAACCTTTGTTAGGAAGTCAAAGCAATAAGCAGAGTGACAGTTTCTGTGATTGATTTTAAACAGAATAATTTAATTTTGAGCTCATGAACCTTTTGTTAATCTGTAATTTAAACCATGGACTTTGTTGATGTCCATTGTAAAACTGACCTGCATTCTCCCTCGTGGGAGTAAATATTTGCTTTATGTTGTATTTCTCTAGTGATTTCATGGTATGTGGCAAAAAATCAATTCCCACTCATTTGGGGGTGAAGGTGTCTATCTGTCAGGGGAATGAAGAGTGGTTATTCAATCAGTGCCTTATTTTAAGCCAAGTGTAAATGCAACAGGTTTTTAAATGAATGTCACATGCTGAAACCAAAAAAAAAAGAAACCCATTGCCATTGAGTCGATTCCGACTTATAGTGACCCTGTAGGACGGAGTAGAACTGCTCCTTAGGGTTTCCAAGGCTGCAATATTTACAGAAGCAGACTGCCACATCTTTCTCCCATGGAATGGCTGGTGAGTACAACCTCTCAGTTAGCAGCTAAGCGCTTAACCACTGTGCCATCAGGGCTCCCGTTGTCACATGCTACCCAAGTATTAAATCACCTATAATTAATGACAAATGGGAGAATGAAAGGAAAGCAGGTCTTTGTAATCTGGGCTTTCACTGCAAAAGAATATATCATGCCTTAATATTAAGTCTATTTTATTTATTTATTTATTATTATTATTTTTTTAAATATTAAGTACTCTATGGGGTTCTGGGTTTGGGGCAGTACTACTCTGTCCTATAGGGTTTCTATGAGTCAGAATTCACTCAACGGCACTGGGTTTGGTTTTTTTGGTTTTTAGTATTAAGTATTTCAATTCGTTATTGAATTTGAAATAACATAAAACATTGCTCTGTCCAGGAGGTGAGAACTGATCTGCACGTGTGTTTCGGGATAGATTGTCCCTCAGTCTGCTGATTACCCAAGGCCAGGTACAGACCAGGGAGACAGATGACCCCATGATCAGTATCCTGATATGACCTCAATTCATGGCTGTTAGCATAACTATTTTAAAGCAATGTTGCTACATACCAAATGGTAATTGAAAGTTAAATTACAGATGTTCATCTTTCAAACTGTGATTTAGAACTCCTTTTCTTTTTTATTGGAATGAACTGAGCCATTTCTCTATGCTGTAGGCCCAATATGTTCCTAGAATCAAGGATTCCAAATAAATAGGAAATTCATCTTCTCACAAGGCCTCCTGGGACTTTTTAGAAGAATGCCTACTAATTTTCGAAACAGTTATTATCCTCCCTGTTTTGCTTTTTGTGGACATCTTATTCTGAAGAACTCCTGCTGTTATTCCACTAGTTAGAATTTCATCATACAAGGGTAATTGGATGCCTTCTGCAGTGTTTTTCCCCCAGTGGCTAATTCATGGATCTGTATTTGAAGACATTCATGTCAGACCAGGCATCTAAATGAAATTCCTCCATGTATATACAGTTAGCATGGGAAATGGTAAAAGTTTGGATGACGGAGACTAGGCAAAACCATATACCTTGAATAACAGAAGCACCATTTCTCCTACTGAATTCAAACTTCTGACCCACACAGCTATCTTAAAATATAAGTTGCTTGGTTACTGAGCAGTAACTCTAAATACCTAGGTGGCCATATGTATAGGAGGACATTGATCATCCACAGAGGGCCAGAAAATACCTCTAAAACCTTCACATCAACAAAAAACGCCGCCTTCATACATAGTAGATCCACCATTGAAACAAAGACTATTTACCCAGTATAATGATGGATTTAGCTATCCGTTTCCAGCTATAGAACTCAAAGTGATCCAGGAAAGCTTTGAACCTGTGGGTCACCAAAAACAAAGTGTTAGCACTACGGATTTAGTGAAAGAATTAGTTCAGGGCATATTTCAAGCTCAGATAATTAGTCCTGAAAGAAACATTGCTGCATGCTAAAATTTCTAGCAATATGCCCCAGATCAAGTTATGCTTATAAACAAATGTGCTGCTTTAATTATCAGGGTCTATTTTTTATTATCTTACACATTTCCAAAACTGAACATACTACTAAGATACCATGTGCTCATGTTCAGCTTGTGTCAAGGCCTGCCTTCTGGCAGGTTTGTGACTGAGGTTGGCCCAGAATTTTCCTTAAACTTAGTGGGTTAATTATTATGGAACTGAGGGTGTGTCCACAAGCTTTCTTCCCTTGCTTTTTTTTTTTTCTTAACTTTTTGCTGTCATGACTTTTTGGCTAATCAAGCATCATTATTTCCCAGCATGCAGTCTGATATATTGAATGTTTCTCTAACAGAAGAGAAGTGAATATTGACCAACTTTGTGGGACTACCCCAGTTACTAGGTGTTATCTTGATCCATTGACTAGGGGTTAGAAGTACAATCATGATTTAAAAAACAAAAAAGGTCTTACAAAGGCTGTTTCATACTAGGTCAATAGGATACTAAACGTGGATAGCACAAAACCGAAGCAAACCCATTGCTGTGGATTTGATTCTGACTCATATCAACCCTATAGAACAAAGTAGAACTGCCCCATAGGGTTCCCAAGGAGTGCCTGGTGGATTCAAACTGCCAACATTTTGGTGTACCATCAGGGCTCCTAGATAGCACAAGTGGGGCCTTTATCATGAAGACTCATTCCTGCTGTCAGCCTTCTTCAGGGAAATTCACAACCAATATTATTCCCCTAAATTTAATATTTCATCACTGCTTCTTTTGTCTTGTGGCTTTAGCATGTTCCTCATTCTTCAAACTTTGTAGATGTGAGCCAATCTTTTGGTTAGCAGTCAATCACTTTAACACTAGTATGGCTAAATGTTTTGTAAATCACTACACTCATAAGATTCTTGAGCAGCTTCTCTATACAGACATGCTGAGCTATTTTCCAAGCACAAATAGCCCTGAACTTTTAAACAAAACTAGCCATATGCAGGACAGTTTTATGTAGTGGGATTAGAGGGGTATAAGCAACTCTAATAGACACGTTTTCCCCAATACCCATTCAAAAAAATGTCTTCCAGTGTCATTTTAGGAGGTTAAAGTATTATAGACAAACGTTAAGAAGCTATCTGGCATCGCTCAGTATTAATGGATGCAAATACTTCGCACTGTTGCATTTATGCCACACATGAGGGAAAGTAAATACAAAAGAGAAGAGACAGCCTTGAAGGAATGAGGCTTGGAATAGGTAAATCCGACTAGTGGGGAAGAGGAAGCTAAAGCTGCCCAGGACAGTAGCCCCAGGAGTATATTTGCTCTGGAGGCTCTTGGGATCCAGTGGGCAGAGAGAACACAGCTGGCATGAAAGTGGCATGAGGGAGGAACAGGCATTGCAAGGAGCTCAGACACCACCCAGAAAACAGATTTCACCCACCTCATGATTTTTCTTGATAAATAACTCTTTTTTCTCCAGCTCCTTAAAATCTTAAGTGTAAAGGGATTGCCCAGCCTCCTGCTCCTCTGCAACATTCTTAATAAGGAGCTATGGCAGGTAAAATAATGGCTCCCCAAAGGCACCCATGTCCTAGTGCCCAGAACCCGTGAATAAGTTACATGGTGACATGGGCTGCCATGAGAAAGGTACTGTCTCACAGTTCTGGAAGCTGGAAGTCCACAATTTGGAGGGGAATCTGTCCCATGCCTCTCTCCTAGGTCCTGGTGGCTTCTGGCAACCCTCTTCACTTTCACCATCATATGCTTGTCTTCTCTCTGTGTTTCTTCTTTTTTCTAAGGACCACTTATATTGACATAGGACCAACTTTACTCCAGTATGACCTCGTGTTAATTAACTGATAACATTTTCCAAGACCCTATTTCCAGACAAGTTCAGATTCACAGGCACCGAAGATTAAGACTTCGACATATTTTTGGGGGACAATTTAATTCACAATATATGGCAAGGGGAAAGTAAGGCTATAGACAGAATTAAGGTTGCTAATCAGCTGATCTTAAAATAAGATTACCTTGGGTTATCTAGGTGGATCCAATGTAAATACAGGGGTTCTTTAATGTGGAAGAAGGAGGCAGAAGAGTCAGTGTCAGAGTGTTGTGATGTGAGAAAAACTCTACCAGCCATTGCTGGCTTTGATGATGGAGGGCGACTACAAGCCAAGGAATGAGGGAAGCCTCTAGGAGCTGGAAAAGGCGAGAAAATACGTTCTTCTCTAGCGCTTCCAGAAAGGAATGCAGCCCCGCTGACACTCCTTTTAGGCCAGTGAGACTCAATTTGGACTTCTAACCTCTATAACTGTAAAATAATACATTTATATTGTTTTAAGCCACTAAATTTGTGGTATTATATTCCAGCAGCAATAGCAAACTAATACAGAGGCTGTTTTGCTTAAAAATTGGGAAACTCACCGCTTTACAAAGAAACCAATTGCAACCCTCTTCTAATTTCTTTTTTTTTTTTTCTTTATACTTTGTTCTTCACCTTTCTTTCTTTTTTTTTCTTTGTATTCTTTGAGACTTCTTTCCTCCCTCCTCCCCTCTGTGGCAATAATTTTTGTTCTTCCTCTCCTTTTCCTTCCTCCTTATCTATTCTCTTCCTCCTCTACATCCTCTTTTTCTTTATCTCCTTTTCTATACACACACGTGCATACACACATACACAGAGTTATGTATCCATGTTCTACAAACATGGACACTGAACCTGTGCCTGACCTTCAGAAAATAGGACTTGCTCAGTAATTTGAAAGATAACTAGTGGTAATTCTGGCCATGACTTCACCTCCACAAGGATTCTTGGATTAATCTCTGGGTGTGGTGGTTCTTTAATAACAGCCTGCTACATCTTCTCCTTTGAAACTAGGGAAAAAAATGGAGGAGGGTTCCAAATGCAACTCTGGCCTGTGACAGAACCCTCAAGCTTACTACCTCTCTTTTACTTACCTTTAGTTCCAAGAAAAACAAAACTATAACACACAAAATAAAACATAGAGCAGAGTCTAGACTCTTTGGCCCGGTCAGACACCCAGAGGTAATCATCCTGGGTCTTGCTGCTCTGGTTACCTAGAGTTCATGAAAGAAGAGGGAAGAGAGAGGTGTGATTGTTGGAGTTTTGACTCCAGCACTGGGCCTTGGCATTGAAATTTTTTTCTTTCTTAAAGAAGAAAGGCTTACTAAATGATCTACCCCATGCCCCCCTCCCCCCAAAAAGTTGCTGTCAAGTACATTCCAACTCATGGTAACCCCCTGTGTGTCCGAGTAGAACTGTGCTCCACAGGGTTCTCAATCACCGATTTTTCAGAAGTAGATTACCAGGCTTTTATTCTGAGGTTCCTATGCGTGGACTCGAACCTCCAGCTTTTGGTTAGAAGCTGAGTGTTAACCATTTGCACCACTTAGGGATTCACTGGACCTATATATTTTTTTTTTATAAAACCAAAAAACCAAACCTGTTGCCATCGAGTCGATTCCGATTCATAGCAACACTATGGGACTGAGTAGAACTGCCCCCACAGAGTTTCCAAGGAGCACCTGATGGATTCGAACTGTCAGCCTTTTTGTTAGCAGCTGTAGCCCTTAACAAGTATGTCACCAGGGTTTCCACTTGACCTACAGGTAGTGATTAATAGCTTACTCCTGCCATTTCAGTCAAATGGCCTCCAGAAAGATTGTGCCTTCTCCTTACCTTGGTGTTAAAAAAAAATCTGTTAAATAGGGTGATTGGATTCTAGTGACACTCTTTGTTTTCTTCTTCCAATAGGATGAAAAACGCTTAGACATATGCTCCCACCCCCCTTTTCTTCCCACCTTCTTTCTTTGTCTTTACAAAAGACCCACATGACAGTCTATTCAACTCAAGTTGGTTTCTTTGGCTCCTGACACATATATTGGAGAAATAATGTTTTGTTTGTCCTCACCCTGTCGCCTGTACCCTTTCTTCTTGCTCACAACTTTTGTGCTGGTGCTCAGTATGAAGCGAGGCACTCAGCTTCAGAACACATACCCAAGATGTTGAGGAGAAAGAAATTTAATGTAAAACTGCCACAGGAAAATAGCTTTCATTCTGCCCCTTTACCTCTATGTGGATGCTAAAGAAAAATTTGTATGTCCAAAGCATCTATTGGCATGAGATGTAGCAACACGTGTAACATACATTCACCCTGACTGTCTCAAATTTATGGTTTTAGATTTTATGAAGAACTTCTTGGCTGTTCTTGGTGGAAGCTTTTAAATATACTACTAATTGGCATTATTGTGATTACTTCCTTAGAGAGGTTCAAGGAAAGTGTATTTCCTTATTTTGGGGGGACTGTTAAAGGATCATTGGAGTCCCTGAGTCGTATAAATGGTTAAGGTACTTGGCTGCTAATTGTAAGTTTGGAGGTTCGATTCCACCCTGGGTGCCTAAGAAGAAAGCCCTAGGAATCGACTTCTGAAAAACAGCCATTAAAAACCCTATGGAGTGCAGTTCTACTCTGACATACACGGGGTTGCCATGAGTTTGAGTCAACTCCATTGGCAACAGGTTAAAGGATCAATATTTCTGGAGGTAGAGGAATAAACTGTATTTCCCTTCTAGGGAAGATTTCCTATAAATCTAACCAAAAGCTTAGAGTGACATTGACTGAGATAGAAGGGCAGGACATAAATGCAATGACCCATATGTCCACTTCTAAAAACACTGCCCTGTGACTTGGCACTCTGAGAGTCTTTTAAGTCTGCTTTGTTGAGCCTTGTAATGGGAAAGGTCTGAGTCAACAGAAAACTGAAGTGTCCCAGTCTTAAAAACACAGCAGAGATGGAAATATCCAGTCATTTGGGCTTCTACCTCTGGGCCCATGTTTTCCATTTTATGAATCTTAAACATTTCATCTAGTTCTCCAGCTCTACTTTCTATTGTCTGGGAAAATCCAAGTGAAAGGATGTAAATCCAATATGCAGGCCAGAGGTGGTGCTAAAGGCTTGTTAAGTAAGTCAGTTAACAGAACTCACTGACAAAACCATGAAGAGAAGACAGTGATAAAAACTCAATGCTTTATGCAGCTACTTTCCCACGACCCAGGTGACATGAAGTAGAATGAGTAGTTTGGTGGGTCTCTGTGTGGGTGCATTTCTGGGGGAAGATTTGTGAACTCGACAGATAGAATTCAGATCTCAAATAGGTCCAATTGGGGGTGGAAAAGGATTCTGCCAGTAGTCAGAATTATTACCTTTAATTTCCTGCACAAAATGGAAGTAGATTTAATCTACTCATCTCTGTGAAATAAGAACTCCTATTATATTTTTCCTTTCTCTTGAAATAAAAAATAGATAAAATACATCAGTGTTGGGAGATCTTTTCATAAGTTCTGCAATCGATATTAAATTTGGTGCTAAACAATAATAGTAACAATAATAACTAGCTTATGTTAAGTTCTTATGCGCAAGGCAGTATTCTAAGTAATTTTCATTAAGTAACTTAATAAATGTGCCTCAGAAGTCCTGATGGATGCTGTGCCTGAAAGTAGACCTCTGGTATACCATATTCAATGGTGCTAAGTGATCCCTGCCATTATGGCCATGAACTGCTACTTTCAGCCTGTGTTCCTAAAACTCATGGACTCTAGGAATTTTGTGATCTCATCAAAGGGGAAAAGGGCAAGATAAGTCAGGGACAGAAAGGCTCTGAATCAATCATTTCAACCTTTGCACATGCTTTAGAAAGAACAGAGTTCCCAAGAAGATTGACTTGGTTCAGGCACCATTGGCAAACTTCTCAAGAAAGTCTTCTCAGCCTGCCCCTCAGGTAAAGGATTACACGTTTTCATCATTCTAACCGTATGTCAGTTATTTCTCATCGTTAGATGAAGGTGAGGACACTTATGATCATAAATTGTCATGTTTCTGATCTGGGGAGGGTTTAAACTTAAGAAGAACTTAACTTACTGAGTTGTTCCTTAGGAAGAGTTTAATTTACTGAGTAGGTACCCTCTAAGACGGCCCCCAACAATTTCTTGCCCCTGATATTCACACCTGTGTGTTGTCCCTTTTCAGTTTGTACAGGGTTGGTCTATATGACATGACAGCGTGTTACTTATGAGATTAACTAGCTGCCATTAAGCAAATTCTGATACAAATGGCAAACCTATGTGTATCAGAGTAGAAATGTGCTCCACAGGGTTTTCAATGACCGGTTTTTCACAACTAGATCACCAAGCCTTCCTCCTGAGGTGCCTCTGAGGGGACATGACCCTCCAACCTTGGCTGAAAGCCAAATGCTTAACCATTTGCACCAACCAGGAACTTTATGTATGAGATTATGGTATGTAAAACCACAGCTTCTGTTTTGTTTTTTTGCTCTTTCTCTCTCTCATCACTTGCTCCAGCTACTATGTTGCGTGAAGCTTTATGGAAATGTTGACATGAGAAGGAACTAAAGCCTCTGGCCAATATCCATAGAGGAATTGAGACCTGCCCAAAACCCCATAAATGAGCTTGAAAGCACATTCTCAAGCCCTGGGCCAGCCTTGAGACGATTGTAGCCCCAGCTGACAACGTACTGCAACCTCAGAACCACCCAGCTAAGCCACTCCCAGATTCCTGACCATCAGAAACAGCATGAAATAATAAAGGTTTGTTGTTTTAACTTTAGTTTTAGTTTAGTTAACTTTACTTTTAGGGCAATCTGTTACACAGCAATAGATTGCTAATATGGTGTTCCATTATGGTATGGCAAAAAGTCATTTCAACAGACAACTTTCAGTTTCAACCTCCAACATTGCATTCTCCTTTAATTATCTCCACTCTTTGTTGAGTGTGGTATACCTGTCCAGTCACACTTGAAAGGGTTATGAAGAAAACATGAGATGGCAGTGTTGCTGGCTGTACATTAACCTCTTTGTGGGAGCCGAGGTTAGAAATGACAGTAGTAATGGTGGAATTGTGGGGATGTGAAACACAAAGTGCTATGGAGCAACTTCTGAAGGGATCCCTCAGAATAACCTCTATGTTTATAGTGTGTTCTTGACCAGTGGTCTTCAATGGGGTGTGGAGCGTGGTTTTTGCCCTCCAGGGGACATTGACAATGTCTAGAGACATTTTTAGTTGTCAAAACTGGACAGGTGGTGTTGCTACTGGAATCTAGTTAGTAGTGGACAGAGCGGCTGCTAAACATTCCATAATGTACAAGAGAGTCCCCACAACAAAGAATCATTCATTTCCAAATGCCAATAGTGCTGAGGTCGACAGACTGTGTTCCAGAGGAAGCTGGTCCTTGAGACAAAAGAGTAGGTGCCTGACTGATCAACTTTATGTCTTTTGTTTTTTTCTTTACATTATATGAGAGAGGTATAATATTATCCCCTTATAAATCTACACATGTTTTTTAGTAAATGTAAATCATTGCTGAGACTTCTTGCAATGAGCATGTTTCTAAAGTGGAGGGGAAGAAAAAATTCTAGTTAATGGAAGGTCCTCATTAGTTGTTATTCACGGTGTGGTTATATAAAGGGAATAAATCAGATTGCAGGAAATCCTAGTCCTTAGTATAATCTGAGAGTTGCAACATGCAGTTAGCCACATCCAACAGTGGCTACATTCCCCTTCTGTACTGTAGTTTCCTTTCTGTCTTTGACTAGATAATTTCTGAGATACTTATTTTTAGTTCTTATATTCTGTGATTCTTTCATTTAGAGTTATACTCTGGATGCACAGAGAATGACATAAGTATAAACAGAAGTGATAGACAGTTTCAACAATGCTGTTTAAAGGAGAGAGACACTTGTTAAATGAGGACTGATGGTTCCCCTGTGGGTTATCTGGTGATCCAGAACTGTAGAGTGTTAGAATGTTTAAGGAGTTAACAAACATAAAAAGGGATAATCCATACATTCCTTGGCACATCTTCCTATCTCTGTGATGTGTTCACTCTGCAGATGTCTGCTCCGGAGAAGAGCTGAGGTGTGATTGAAGATGAAGCTGAAGTGTTAAGCCTGAAAGGAGTCTAAGGTCAGGGCTAGTTGATGGGGCTTTGACTGCAGCCTCAGCAGAACCCAGCTGACCTCTTGATCAGCACATGCCAAGTAATGCTCCCCATGCCCCCGAAAACCTGCAGGTCTGGAAATCCTAGGCCCTTCTTTACAACATGGAGCTTTTGAGAGGGACCTGAGGACATGGATAAAGGGACAAATATATGTGAAGAACATTGATCTTTTCTTTCTGTCCAATTGTTCTGACAAGGTTAGAGTGAGGATCAAGAAGCTCACCAACAAGCTTCCTGTTGGAAAAAATTATATCACCAAAGGAAATGATATTTCAAAGAATTGAATGGAAGAAGAACATTTAAAGGTCAGAAGATAGAATTTAAGCGTTGATGATGACTTTTTCTTGGCCCTAATCCTCAACTCTATAGACATCAGCAAGTCACACCTAGAAGATATGCAAAGGGAAGGGCATCTGGCAACCAGACTTCTGCACAGGTTTGTTGATTTTACTCCAGTATCAGGGCTTGGCCAGGCTCCTGGGTCCACCCATGCCTTTCCATGTCCACAGCCCCATTTAACCCATGTGCTTCTTGCTTCCCCTCCTTGCCCTACTGCCATTCCTTTCCTTCCTGCTAAACTCAGTTTAAAAAAATCACTTGTCTATTAAGCCTTTTTTAAATTCATTCCTATCCATCCTGATTTTAATGGATTAGTCCATTATTCTGTTTAACACTTATGCCTGACTTTTATTTTACCATCCACAGCATTGTTGAAGAGCTTGTGTTTGTCAGGCTTTAGCATAAAGAAAGCATTGAGACAAGGTGCTTAACATCAAAGAACTTGAAGCTGAGATGGGGGGGGGGCAAGATATTTATGTAAACTTGATGCATAATAACTCACTTTACTAAGAAATGCCATTGGATTTCACAGGAAGGAACAATACTTGTAATCTGCTATGTTTAGGAAAGTAGCTATGTAGGAAATTAGCTTTCATCTTCAAAGAAGAATGAGATTTATCTACATGGAGACAGGAAGTGTATTACATGCAGAGGTGAGCAAGCTGAGAAGGCAGGAGAGCCATTGGCATGTATAGAAATAGAGATCTTGATTAAACAGAGTTAGCTAAAGGAACCATTTTAGTAGTGAGGAGGAATATTATATTGGGAATAGATCGGGAACCTGGAGGGGGCAGATGTTACAGGGTAGTTTAAAGCCTTGAAAAACAAGAGAGTATTAGTTTTTCTGTAGGTACTGGGATGCTATCACAGATTACAGATTACTATTACTGAAATGCTATTGCCAACAGGGAAATGATGTGCCCAATGTTGTGCTTTGGGAATATGGTCCTGGAAGTTGTATATAAAGTAGACTGGAAGGAGAAGAAGTGGAACCAAAGGGACCACTAACTGTCATAATCTGGTTGTGTGACAGTAAGGGCTTAGACTAGGGACAGTAGATTTATATGTCGCTTCATACATTTGTTCCATACATTTATGTTATGTTTATAAATGCCTGGTAAGTCAGGGCCATTTTATTTCCCTTGCTTTCATAGCACACCCTCTCCTGAGTATACAGTGTTCGGAACTAAATGTCTGTGGTGAGTAAACGTTTTCATTATTATCACTATGTACATTTTGATCAGGCTTAGCTGCTCCAAATAGGTTTTAAACACACAAGATTGGTAAGGACAATCAAGTAAAAATTTGTCATGTGCGATATACTTTCTATGCAATATACCCTCTAGAGCTGAGTGTGCAGTGCCACTTAGATTAGATCAATCATGTTAGAGCTGTGAATCCTGAGGGGTGTTTTGGAAGATAGAGCAGGGAGAGGCCCAAGAACCACTGTCATACTTTTAGAGCTCTAGAAATGTACTACCTCATCAGGCTTCAAGACTCATCCTTCTCCAGAAGAATATGCATTTCACTACAAGGTCATGGTAGTGTTTACAGTTAACAGATGGGAGAAATTGATGCTAAATTTGAAAAACTCTGAGGCCATCTGTCTGCCTACTCCATGGAAAGTATCAGTCCCTATTACAGATTTAGGCTGAGTTTATATGCCAATCTAGGAGTCCCGTTGTGATGCAAACAGTAAACATGCTCAGCTGCTGACAAGAAGGTTAGAAGTTCAAGTCCACCCAGAGATCCCTCAGAAGAAAGCCTGGCAATCTACTTGTGAAAAATCTATCATTGAAAACCCTACTCTGACACACATGGGATCATCATGAGTCAGAGTCAACTCGGTGGCAACTGGCTTTTTGTTTTATACAAGATTCTTCCTTGTTAGTCTAAACCAAAAAAACCAAACCCATTGCCATGAAGTCAATTACAACTTATAATGACCCTATAGGACAGAGTAGAACTGCCCCATAGGGTTTCCAAGGAGCAGCTGGTGGATTCAAACTGCTGGCCTTTTAGTTAGTGGCCAACCTCTTAACCACTGTGCCACCAGGGCTCCTTGTCCGTCTAGTCATGGCCAAATAAGATGACTGTAGCAGTTTCCTTGGGCCTTGAATTCTAGTTTGCCTTGTTCTACTGTTTAACACTTTACCATTCACGTGTTTTATTTTCCCAGCTAGAATGGAATTTTCATAAAGGTATAGCTTGTTTCTTAAACTTACTTTGTGTTCTACTTAGCACCTGGCACAAAATGGGGGAAAAAAAGTTAGTAAATTGTTGTTGAATTGGACCGTTGAGAAAGCTCACTCTTTTAGAAATCTGGAAGACCAGTTATTAGGTCAAACTCATTCTTCAGTGGCCAAGATTAACTCCTGATTTTAGTTTGAAAGGCTTCAGGACATATTAGAAGTAGTTCTGTGTTGCTTAAAGCTTAAAAAGTAGCAGAAAGAAAGACTGCAAATGAAACAGCACCCTGTTGCTCAGTTCCACCCATATCATTGATGAAATCATATCTTGCACCAATTCCTGTACCTGATCGTTTTACCTTCCTCTTCCCAGTACAGGTGGGGCTTCAGAATTCTTCTTAAATACTTTAAGCAGGATTAAATTGTAGGACAACTGTACTTTAAGCAGCTACTAGAAATAAATCTTGAAGTGCCACACACACAAAAAAAATCTATTTCAAGTGATAAAAATAAAATTGCTATTTCAAGACATTTGTGGCAATAGCCAGTTGTATCTTTGGGAAAAAAAAAAAAAAAAAGACTTTAAGACTATTATATAATGTCCGCAATAAAAAAGAGCAAACCTTTACTGGGTATTTAAATGACCTTCCCATGTATTTAGTACTTACCGTCCAAAGATAAGTCTCAGCCAGTCACGATGATCCTCTTCTCCTTGTGACTCAATTCTGGCTAATGGCATGAGAGAAAGAGTCTACTGGAGAGCTTCTTGAAAATTTTACTGAAAATGAGTAAGAAATAATGTGATCCTAGTTATCATGGCTTCTTGGACTATATGAAGAAGAATGGGGCATCAGGATTGGAGGAAGACTCATTAACAGCCTGCATTATGCAGATGACACAACCTTGCTTGCTGAAAGTGAAGAGGATTTGAAGCACTTACTGAAGAAGATCAAAGACCACAGCCTTCAGTATGGATGACACCTCAGTGTTAAGAAAACAAAAATCTTCACAACTGGGCCAGTAAGCAACATCATGATAAATGGAGAGGAGATTGAAGTTGTCAAGGATTAATTTTGCTTGGATCCACAATAAACACCCATGGAAATAGTCAAGAAATCAAAAGACACATTGCATTGGGCGAATGGGCTACAAAAGACCTCTTTAAACTATTGAAAAGCAAGGATGTCACCTTGAGGACTAAGGTGTGCCTGACCCAGGCCATGGTGTTTTCAATCGCCTCATATGCACGCAAATGCTGGACAACGAATAAGAAAGACAGAAGAAGAATTGACACCTTTGAACTGTGGTGTTGGCGAAGAATGTTGACTGTACCACGGACTGCCAAAAGAATGAACACATCTGTCTTAGAAGAAGTACAACCAGAATGCTCCTTAGAAGCAAGGATGGCAAGACTACATCTCACTTTGAACATGTTATCAGAAGGCATTAGTCCCCAGAGAAGGACATTATGTTAGGTAAAGTAGAGGGTCAATGAAAAGGAGGAGTGTCTTCAACAAGATGGATTGACACAGTGGCTGGAACAATGGGCTCAAGCATAGCAACAATTGCGAGGATGGTGCAGGACCAGACAGTGTTTTGTTCTCTTGTTCATAGGTTTGCTATGAAGTTGAACTGATTCAATGGCATCTACCAATAAGTCGCCATGGGCAGGCATCTTGTGACTAGGTGAGGAAGCAATTTGGGTTGAAGTGAATGCTGATAACATATGAGAAAGGGAAAGGACCTGGGTCTTTGAACACCACTGAGTTTTCAATCATTTTGTGCTGAAAGCCTACTCTTCTGGAGTCCAGGTTGTGGGATACATACATTTACTTATTGTTTTAACCACTTGGAGTTGCTGTTTTTTGTCGCTTGCAGTCACAATACTTTACGTTGGGTTGGGGCATATCCTAACTTTACAGAGATTATCTTAATTAATTCTCATAGTAACCCTATCAGGCTGACACTGTCTTCATCCTCATTTCTCAGGTGAGCAAACTGAGAATTAGATTGTGTAAGGTCATAGAGCACATACATGCTGAAAGTGTCATTTTTCCTCAGGAAGTCTGACTCCAGAACCAACACTCTTAAACATCATGTTACAGTCAAGCTGTCTGCAAAATTTATTTCATCAAAATAACCAAAGAATAATACTAGGAAACGTACAGGCTGGGCATGTTGAAGTTTCTTGAAAGTCTTTGTGACACATTAAAGGAAAGGGGATTACGTGTCTGTACCAAGTCAGAGACTTGAATCAAAGGGTTAATGCCACCCTGACTGAGAAGTCTATGCATGATAGTGTTTGATTTGGCTTCTTTTCTTCTAGCCAGAGGGAGCTCTATTTTAGGAGGAAGGAGAGCTTCTCTACCATGAATCAGAAGTGCCTCACTAAGCTCCACAGAGGTTATCTTAGTCCCACGGAAGGTGGGGTTGGTACATGGAGATGGTAAAGCATTTTGGAGTAGGTTAGCTAATCATCACGCTGAATAAATCTTTGTGTGTGCGTGCATCCCTCCCAGGGCTGCTACGTTTGACAAATGCTTCTCAGTGCAACAGTTCCCACTTTTAACAGACACTGCCTCCGTGACTGCTGCTCCTGGAGAGGCCATGGGGCCTGGAGCCATTTCAGAAGTCCACATTGTCAGTGTTCTAATTTCCCCTGGGATCATCGTTTCTTTTTTTTCCTTTGACAGTGCCCTCTCCCAGAATTCATAAAAGGCTTTTCTTTCCTCAATACATACATGGATTTTTTTTTTTCTTCTTTTTTCCTTAGATCCTGGATGAAGATCAAAAACACTTAAAGTTGAGGTCTATGTACCTGTTTTTGAAGGAAAGCCTTTCTTTTGTGTATTGATCACACTTTAACCTGCTTGAAGCTTCCCTTGGTCAAAGGATGTACTCAGATGAAGAAAATTTCTCTTGAACTATGGCTTGCAATCAAAACTTTAAATGGTCTTTATATAAAGGGTAAAAAAAAAATTAGCAAGCGCATCCTAAAAATATCTTTCATGTTATACTCGAATGTATTTCTGTGTATTTACTATAAATCACATGCGATTTCAAGGTTCATAATTGGATATTCTCCCCCAAATCCTTACCAAATGTGTTCTAAACACTTTGATAAGCATTTTTTAGATGTTGCTTTTGTGAGAGTAATTTCCACATATCTTATGGATTTTCAATAATGTATTGCAGGGTACTAATGTGTCACTGTCAAATCGATTTGATTCTGACTCATAGCTAGTGGCCCTATAGGGAATAGTAGAACTGCCCCACAGGGTTTCCAAGGAGCAGATCTGAACTCCTGACCTTTTGGTTAGTAGCCGAGTCTGAGCCCTCGTGGTGCAGTGGTTAAGAACTATGGCTGCTAACCAAAATGCTGGCAATTTGAATCTACCAGCTGCTCCTTGGAAACCCGATGAGGCAGTTCTGATCTGTCCTATGGAGTTACTATGAGTCAGAATCGGTTTGACCGCAGCGGTTGGTTGGTTGGAATGATAGTGTACTTGGCGAGGAGGGGGTGAGTAAAATTTTTTCAACATGTAAACTTGTTCTTTTTTCTGAAAACCACATAGTCCAAACTTTCAATTTTATGGAAACCAAAATGATGAGAACTTCTCTAGGGAACGTACTTCACTGTGAGAGAACGTGCTGACAACCAGTATAGAGAGTAACTTAGAGAGACTCCGTCCTAGAGATAAAAAGCCTGTCTCTGTTATTAAGTACTTGAGGATTTACTTCTTATGATGCTAGATCTTCTTTGGTTTTACACTTCTAAAATATGCTCATCACATTAAATTGTTTCTGCATGTGCGTGTGTGTATCATATATTCTGAAAATACATGGTGACAAAACCAGACATGATGAAAACAGAAAAGACCTAAACAAAGCTCTGATGTTCCACTGTTTCCATTACACCATCGGCTAGTCCACCAGCCTCCTATCCAGTGGTTTATTTATTTTCCCTGATACTTCCTACTCCATTCCAGTGGTGCAAAGTGTCCTATTTGTCCTTCCTCTATGGCGGGGATTTCTACATTGTATCTTCGTTCTTTTTTTTTGAGGAGATGGGGCGTGGGAGTTGGGGTTAATTTTGATTTTTGGTAGATTTTTCTTTACCTCTGATACCTCCTTTTTCATAGAATCCTGTGTTTGTTTAATGGCTGTCCTCTTGAATCAAATCTCTCTGAGTCTGTTAATTGAAAATTTTTTCTTTTAAAAATGCTATTCTCTGTTTATAAATTATTTCTGTTTTCTTGGAGTCGGTTTTCCTCTGTCATGCTGGAGGTTTTCTTCACTTGTATGACAATCCTTAGTAGCCCATTCACATGCAAGAATGAAGCAATAGTGACTAATTTGGCATTCCTCTGTGGGGCAAGGCTGATGGTAGGCTTCACTTTAGGTGAGCATGAGAGGAACTGAGCGTTAAGCTGGGAGGCCCTCAATGCCAGATTTTGGAGTGCTTTGCACTTGTCTTTTTTTCCACGTTAGTTGCCCCAGTTTTCCCCAGACAGTTGTTGTTTTATTTTGTTTAAGGAACAAGAAAACTTTCTATTTTTCACCTGAAATGTAAACACTTAGGCATTTTCCAAGTTGCAGCTGGTGGATTTGAACTGGCGACCTTTTGGTTAGCAGCCAGATTGCTTAACTGCTGTGCCACCAGGGCTCCTATAAACACTCTACGGGGGATCGTTCTGTGTATAGAATGTGTGGATCAGTGAATGCAGTAAAGTCAACTGTTGCAACTGTTGCTTTCATAGACTTACACTTAAGCCCCTTGCTGTCATCTCCGAGCCTACATTCTTCCATTTGTTATTGAGACCTGGTGTTTTTAACGTCAACCATTCCCTGTGTCCTACTGCATAGATGAACCCCCTTTTCAAGGATTAAACACCACCCTCTCTCTCTCTCTCACACACACACACACACACACACATACTTGAGAATGAGACTTTTTCAACCTTACTAAATTACTACTGGTCCAACCACTTCACAAATATAAGAAATTTCTGAACTTTTTTGTCATTTGATGACTCCCCTAGTGTTCTTTCTGACATTGTTTGTTTGTGAATGTCTTTTTTTATTTGTGTGCTTTGATTTTAAAGTTATATATTTGGGAAAAAATATATAAATATACATAAAGTTAGAGGTAATAGTATAATTAACCTGTACACACTCATCACCCAGGTTCAGCAATTATTAACATCTTGTGAACATTTTATTCTCTTACTCTTTTTTGGAAAATTCAAAGGCAAATCCAGACATCACGACATTTGATACATAACTGCCTCAGTACACATCTCTAGCTGAGAAATCTATACATAAGTATAACCATCCATACATCTAACAAAATTAATAATAACTTCTTAATGTCACATAATATACAAACATAATCCAATTTTCTCAAAAGTGATATTTCATGGTGTGGACTGTTTAAATTGAAATCCAATTGTGGTTCACAGGATGCCTCCAATGGTTACCTTTTATAAGCCTCTCTTATTCTATAATGTTCTTTTAAGTGTTTTTTTTTTTTAATTAAAGTTGCTAGCTTTGGAGTTGTAAAAAATGATTCCAAATTTCAGTGGCTACAACAAAAACAACAACAAACACAATTAAACTGTTTTATTTCTGGTTCACATTGCATGCTCTCTGCAGTTTGGCAGTGACTCAGCCTCATTCTGTGTATCTTCTTATTCTGGGACCCTATTTGTGTCAGGACATTCTTGTGGCAGAAAGAAAAGGGCAAGAAATCTGGCAGTGACATGTGACGACTGGCAAGGCTTTGCTTGAACGTGGCATATGTCTCATCTACTCATTTGCTATTGGCCAAAAAAAGTCATGTGCCCCAACCTAATGCCAATGGTGGATGGATGTTCCACAAGGAGAATGGCTAGCCAAAGGGCAGTAGGCAGGAATGCTTAATCCTCTTACAGGAAGGGGGAGTGAATATTTGGGCAATAATAATAATTTACCACACATGCCTTTGATCTATTAGAGAAACTGGGTCATTTGTTCTGTAGACTGTCCCGCATCCTGAAATTGGCTGATTGCTTCCTTATGGTATTGTTTAATTTATATTTTATGTCCCATCCTTCCTGAAGGCTGATATTTAGATCTAGAAGATTGATTGGATTTGGGTTCAATTTTTTTTTTTTTTGGGCAAGACTACTTCATAGGTCATAAGATGTACTTTCTGCTGTACATCAGGAGGTACCATACAGCTGATTAACTCACTTTTAGCATGCTTAGTTTCACCAGTGGGTTCAGTTTGTATTAGCCTGATGCATTCATTATGAAGTTCCTCATCAACCTTTCCTCTTTTGGTTTCAGCATCCATTGGTAATTATTGCTTAGGTCCATTGTTTCACGAGGGATTGCAAAATGGTGGTTTTTCTATTTCTACCAACATGTCTTTATTTATTAGGTAAGAGTGGTAAAAAGTTACAATCAGACTCCATTATTGAATCAGACTACTGTATCCAATTTATGTTTGGGGGACTGAGCAAAACTGAATAATAACAAAAATTATTAAAATTAGTTCAAGAATCTTCAGAGTAGATGATATCCTGGGCCCCTCCAAGCCTGTCAGCTCTAGAGTTTTATGATTCAGTAAGCTGTGCTGAACCAACATTTTATGACAAGCAGAAGAAGTAAAGAAAATAGAAGTTCTGTGATGAGTGTACAAAGGTAGCAGGGAGATTTTCCCTCTGACCTAAAGGAGCCTGGACTATGGTGAAGCCATAAAAGATTCCCTTGAGCAACAGCCCTTTATAAGGTACAGAGGAAATGACCATCAAGTCTTCAGCCTTTGAAAGTCATGTAGAAAAATTATCGTGCCAGCTTGTGCAATCATATGTACTTCACACCAAGGTAGGATATACAACTGGGATTATAAAACATAACAAAACATAGCCTCTACCCTTCTCTCCACATGCAGCCCCCATTATGAAAGTTTCAACTTCCTCTAAAGTGCCCTGTGACTATTCCCAGGGGATTTTAGGGACAGCATCTTGTGTTCTCTGAAACATGGAGGTATTCATCATTAACTTCTTCTCATGACCATCACTTCAAGCCTCTGCTGCTATGAAATTATAACCTGCCACTGCTGAAGTGCACAGCCTTACTGTGTTCTCTATACTTCCTGATGTACTGAAACTGCTGAGGTCATTTGGAAAGGGAAGGATATTTCTCCTCCATAGTTTGATCCATTTAATTACATGAAGAGCAAAGCAATTCTCTCTTGAGCATCCAGAGATTTTGGTGAAACAACCCTCTCAGGCTGAACCTACTGCCTCCTCTTTTAAGACTCAGGCATATGTTTTGGGGGCATGGGAAAATGGATCATCTGAATGTCAACCAGGTTATTGCATATGAAAGTGTTCCTTTTCTTCACTGAAAGATGTAGGCAACTTCACATCCAGAAATAAAAGAGGACATTGCTGAGCTCTTTTGTAACGTGGTAGGTGCAATGACACTAGTTGCGCCAAATAAAGCAGCAAGCTGGGAGATAACACCAACTCACTTTTCCAAAGCTTGTGTGCAGCAGCATCCTTCCTCATATGGAAGATGACACTGGCTTCTACCAAATACAGTGGTCTTGGGGACAGTCAATATGGATCTTTATTAGTAAAAGGATGAGTTTACTCCAAGGTCCTTACTTCTACTCAGGGAAAGCAGATTGCAGAAGAAGCAGCAGGACAAACCAAATAGGATGCCTTGGGAAATGGCATAACCTAAGACATTTCCCAAAGCATCCCATTTGGTTTGCCCTGCTGATCCTTCTGCAATCTCTTTAATCTAATGGCACAATCTAAGTCAGTCTGTCGTACTGTAGGGGCTTTCATGTTGCTGTGATGCTAGAAGCTATGCCACCAGTATTCGGATATCAGCAGAGTCACCCATGGTGGACAGATTTTAGGTGAGCTTCCAGGCTAAGACAGACTAAGAAGAATGACCCAGCAATCTACTTCCGAAAAGAATTAGCCAGCGAAAACTTTATGAATAGCAGCAGAGCATTGTCTGATATAGTGCCAGAAGATGAGTCCCCCAGGTTGAAAGGCACTCAAAAGGCAACTGGGGAAGAGCTGTCTACTCAAAGTAGAGTAGACCTTAACAACGCAGATGGAGTCAAGCTTTCAGGACCTTTATTTGCTCATGTGGCATGACTCAAAATGAGAAGAAAGAGCTGCAACATCCATTAGTAATCAGAACTTGGAATGTTTGAAGTGTGAGTCTAGGAAAATTGGAAATCATCAAAAATGAAATAGAATGCATAAACACTGATATCCTAGGCATTAGTGAACTGAAATGGACTGGTATTGGTTGGCCATTTTGAATCAGTCTTCTATGCCAGGAATAACAACTTGAAGAGGAATGGCATTGCATTCATCCTCAAAAAGAACATTTCAAGATCTATCCTGAAGTATAACACTGTCAGTGATAGGCTTGTATCCATATGCCTACAAGAAAGACCAGTTAATATGCCTGTTATTCAAATTTATGCACCAATCACTAAGCCCAAAGATGAAGAAATTGAAGATTTTTACCAACTTCTGCAGTCTGAAATTGATTGAACATGCAATCAGGATGCATTGATAATTACTGGTGATTGGAATGGGAAAGTTGGAAACAAAGAAGGATCAGTAGTTGGAAAATATGGCTTTGGTGATAGAAATGATGGCAGAGATCACATGATAGAATTTTGCAAGACCAACGACTTCTTCTTAACAAATACCTTTGTTCATCAACAGAAACAGTGACTATACAAGTGTACCTCACCAGAGGAAATACACAGAAATCAAATTGGCTACATCTGTGGAAAGAGATGATGGAGAAGCTCAATCTCATCAGTCAGAACAAGGCCAGGAGCCAAATGCAGAACAGATCACCAACTGTTCATATGCAAGTTCAAGTTGAAACTGAAGAAAATTAAAAGAAGCCTATGAGAGCCAGAGTACAACCTTGAGTATATCCTACCTGAATTTAGAGACCTTCTCAAGATTTGATGCTTTGAACATTAATGACCAAACACTAGATGAGTTGTGGAATGACATCAAGGACATCATACATGAAGAAAGCAAGAGCTCATTCAAGAGACAGGAAAGAAAAGACCAAAATGAATGTCAGAAGAGACTCTGAAATTTGCTCTTGAATGTCGAGTAGCTAAAGCAAAAGGAAGAAATATGAAGTAAAAGAGCTGAACAGAAGATTTCAAAGAGCAGCTCAAGAAGACAAAGTAAAGTATTATAATGACATGTGCAAAGACCTGGAGATAGAAAACCAAAAGGGAGGAACACTCTTGGTTCTTCTCAAGGTGAAAGAACTGAAGAAAAAATTCAAGCTTCGAGTTGCAATATTAAAGGATTTTAAGGGAAAAATATTAAACAATGCAGAAAGCATCAAAAGGAGATGGAAGGAATACACAGAATCACTATACCAAAAATATTGGTCGGCTGACATTCAACCATTTCAGGAGGTGGCATATGACCAACGGTACTAAGGAAGAAGTCCAAACTGCACTGAAGGCATTGGTGAAAAACAAGGCTCCAGGAACTGATGGAATATCAATTTGAGATGTTTCAGCAAACAAATGCAGTGCTGAAGGTACTCACTGGTCTATGCCAAGAAATTTGGAAGACAGCTACCTTGTCAACCAACTGAAAGAAATCCATATTTATGCCTGTTCCCAAGAAAGGTGATCCAACAGAATGTGGAAATTATTGAACAATATCATTAATATCACACACAAGTAAAATTTTGCTGAAGATCATTCAAAACAGGCTGCAGCAGTATATCGACAGGGAACTGCCAGAAACTCAAGCCGGACTCCAAAGAGGATGTGAAAGAGGGATATCATTGCCGATGTTAGATGGATCCTGGCTGAAAACAGAGACTACCAGAAAGATGTTTACCTGTGTTTTATTGACTATGCAAAGGCATTCGACTGTGTGGATCATAACAAATTATGGATAGCATTAGGGAGAATGGGAATTCCAAAACACTTAATTTTGCTCATGGGGAACCTGTACATAGATCAAGAGGCAGTTGTTTGGACAGAACAAGGGGATACTGTGTGGAATAAAGTCAGGAGAGGTGTGTGTTAGGGTTGTCTCCTTTCACCATACCTATTCAATCTGTATGCTGAGCAAATAATTCAAGAAGCTGGACTATATGAAGAAGAATGGGGCATCAGGATTGGAAGAAGGCTCATTAACAACCTGCGTTATGCAGATGACACACCTTGCTCGCTGAAAATGAAGAAGACTTGAAGCATTTAATGATAAAGATCAAAGACCATAGCCTTCAGTATGAATTACACCTCAACATAAAAAAAAAAAAAGTCCCCACAACTGGACCAATAAACAGCATCATAACAAATGGAGAAAATATTGAAGTTGTAAAGGATTTCATTTTACTTGGATCCACAATCAACACTCATGGAAGCAGCAGTCAGGAGATCAAAAGAAGCGTTGCATCGGGCAAATCTGCACAAAAGTCCTGCTTAAAGTGTTGAAAAGCAAAGATGTCACCTTGAGGACTACGGTACACCTGACCCAAGCCATGATGTTTTCAATCAACTCCTATGCATGTAAAAGCTGGACGATGAATAACGAAGCCCAAAGAAGAATTGACACCTTTGAACTGTGGTATTGGAGGAGAATATTGAATGTACCATGTACTGCCAAAAGAAAGAACAAATCTGTCTTGGAGGAAGTACAACCAGAATGCTCCTTAGCAGCAAGAATGGCGAGACTACATCTCACATACTTTGGACATGTTATCAGGAGGGTTCAATCCCTGGAGAAATCATTCTTAGTAAAGTAGAGGGTCAGTGAAAAAGAAGAAGACCCTCGACGAGATGGATTGACATAGTGGCTGCAACAATGGGCTCAAACATAACAAGGATTGTGAAGATGGTGCAGGACCAGGCAGTGTTTCATTCTTTTGTGCATGGGGTTGCTATGAGTCAGAATCGACTCGATGGCACCTAACAACAACCACAAGACAACATTGAGGACTGGTGTTGAAAAAAATGTACATATAAAAGCTATCACAGAGGGATAGAGTCATCTGATTTTTTTTAAAAAATCAATACTGGTTCCAATTGTTGTCTCAATCTCTGAAAAGAGATCTTGCACACCCTTACTTGCTTCCAAGTTTCCTTTGAAACAAAGTCTAGGAAGCTATGAAGTATCCTTATTTAGATGCAAGCAAGTCACTAGATTTGCCACAGACAGAAGGTCTCTGTATCAGTCAGGGTTCATCAGAGAAGCAGAACCAATAAGATATATGCATATATAGAAAGAAAGACTTATTTTAAGGAATTGGCTCACACAGTTGTGGGGGCTGGCAAATGTGAAATTCGTAGGGCAGCCTGGAAACACAAGAGAAAGTTGAAGTTGTCCTGAAATCCATGGGGCAAGCGACAGGCTGGAAACTCAGGCAGGATTTCTCTGTTACAGTCTTGAGGCAGAATTCCTTCTTCTCCTGGAAACCTCAGTTTTTCCTCTTAAAATATTCATCAGATTGGATGAAGCCCACACCCATTATCCAGGGTAACCTCCTTTATTTAAAGTCAACTTACTGTAAATGTCAATCACATCTACAAAAGTGCCTTCATAGCAACATCTAGACTAGTGTTTGACCAAACAAGTGTGGTTGGACACCATAGCCTAGCCAAGTGGACACATGAAAGTAATCATCATAGTCTCTATTTACTCTCTAGGCATAAAAAAATGATCCATCAGGCTGAAAATTATGGAGGAAAATTTATTACTTTATGAAAGTTTTGAAATATCAAACACTGACATTGAAGTTCTTGAAGCCTGGACAGTGTAACCAATATTTCATAAAGCTCTGTTTGCTTCTATTCAGAGGCAGTTCTGAAGATCTACAAAATTTCCACTCAGTTGTTCTTAAATTAATGAATACTAAAGGTGGCATATAAAAATAGTCAACGATGTGGTTTCTGATGCAGTGGACTCAATCTCACGTGCTAATCCACATCTCACTCTTCTGGGAGGTACATTTAATCCCTTGTCAGCTCAGGGATCCTGACTTGAGTTTCCAAAAAGAATTTGAGAGATTTTTAAAAAGGCCATGAACTTAATGATGTTATCATCCTCTACCTCTGAGACCACTCCCAGGTGCTTCTGTGCCACATAATTTATGAAATTTCATTCTTTGGCAGGGCTAATCTAGGCCAAGACTGAAGCACCAGGATGCCCTTATTGCCTGTGATGGAGATTTTTAATTCGCTCCTCAAGATCCACCCTCTACCCTTTATCTTACTCTGTGCCCACGGAGACTGACCTTTATGGAATACATCAGTTTGTTTGCTCTCCAGCTTCAGGTTAGGCTCAGCCAATGGGAGGCAACACCAAGGAATGAGAAGGTTGGAGGAGCATGACTATTGACCAGGATTCCTTCTGCCGCAGGTTGGATGTCTCTCTCCACTTTAAGGTCTCAGCCCCTATCAGGTTGCCCTAAAGCACTTCTGTCTCTGGTTTCCAGTTTGTTACTTCAGGTTTAGGGATTGTACTTCACCTTCCACTACTGATTTCCCTTAACTTGCCCGCACCCTTGCCAAAAGTCCCTTCATGTTTCCTATTTGAATGAATCATCTCTTTCCTGCCAGGACCCTGACTTACACACACCCTCTCCCTTTCTCTTAGTCTTGGCCTCCGGTAAGTCATGCCCTAAAGAAAGTCTTTGACCATTCTTCCTAAAATCACTATAGACAGAACAGTAGGCTTGTTTTGAATCCACAACTGCCAGGCTTAATTCTGTACCCTTCAAAATAACCTAGTGTTCTGAAGGAGTTTGGGCCCTGGCTTCTGTCATCTATTGATTGGATATTTTTTATGGCCTGGTACTGTGCTGTAGATGACTTTTGTGTGCTCTTTCTAGCCATGATCCTGTAACTCCCACCCAAGTAATTGGAAGGGACTATGTGATAGGATAATTGTAATCCACCAAAGAGATTTGTTGTTATTGTCATTCCGATGGGTTTGAAATGAGCCACCCTAGAGGCTGGAAAAAGGATACAACCACCACCAAGGAAGAACAGCCAGAAGCGGAGAGCGTGTCCTTTAGACTTGGGATCCCTGCACTGGGAAGCTCCTAGAAATAGGAGATGGAGAGAGAGCAAGCTGTAACCCTGAAGACAGTGCGAAGTGGTGTCAGCAGAGACCTGGCAGCAGAAGATAGCATGGTGGGCTTCCCACAGAGTGAGAAAGTTGAGTGCCTTTGGACAGAGAGGCCTAGGGCCCGGGAGAGGCGTGCTGCGTGCATGGCTGGGAAGAGGTTGTCCTCGTGGAAGAACTGTATCTTTAAGTGTTCCTGAGCCTGAATTGTAACCTGTTACTTCCCTAATAAACCCCATAATAGTGAGTATTGTCTGTGAGTTCTGTGTGACCATTGCAATGAATTATTGAACCCAGCAGAGAAGTAGAGAGTGCTGTTGGAGAGATGGTTAGTGTCAGAATTGATAAAGATGGTAGAGAGAGAAGGCATGTCTGACCTTTGCCTCATAGGAATCAGCCTTGGACTGTTGATCTTGATTCCCTTTCCCCCTTGTGAAGTTAGAAGAAGTGAGACGCTGCCCCCATGCCATTCTTACACCTGGTTACTTAGAAGGCCATCTTAGCCACTTCTTCCTGTGAGATTGTATCTCTCTTTTTCCTATGGAAGACAATACTCAATGACCTCTGTAGAATTTACAATCCTTAAGAATCAAAGGTATGCATGCATGTGCATATGTATGTTTGTGTGTGTGTGTCTGCATGTCTCAGTGAGAGGACTAAACCAGCTCTCCAGCTCTCCAAATGCCTACCTTGCCGTTAATAGAATAAATGCATAGATGTGTACACTTAAAACACAGTAAGCATTTTAGATTGATGTTCACACTAAGTGCATATGAAATCTGCTTCCCACTGAATTAAGGTTAGAGTTGACTTAAAAATAATAAAGATGCTATTGGTGAACATATTCCTTTTTGAAATATTATATAAATCTAGTTAATTAAAAAGAATAATAGTCATCCAGCTCATTTCCTGATGCAATTTTAAAGTAAAAGAGAGAAAAAAGAGAAATCAGAATTGGTGTTTCCAACAGGCAAAACCAGATTCATATTGTTTCTTTTCTTTCAGAATCAGCAATATGTCCTCGGTTGCTTCTTAGAATAATCCCCTATGAGTCTTGGGGCTTAAACATTGCAGCCACTTCCATCTGTCCTTTTATCTATTCTTGAAAACCTTTTTACTCCCGCAGCCTGCTTTCCCTCTTCTTCTTCATAGAGTTCTTCCCCTGCCCTAGCTCTTGGTAAACCTTTGGCTCTGATAGTAGTGTTTCCAGTGCTTTATAGCAACTGTCTTCACAACTCACTCTCTGATTCTCCCCTTTTTGTCTTAGTTGTCCTATCTTACTGAAAGCAAGCATGAAAATCAGAACTCGGTGTTCCTGGTTTAGGTTTGGGTGATCACCATGCTCTCTTTTTAATAACGCAAGCTTGTTAGTTAGGTCTAGCTCATGAGCTGCAAAAGGTGAAGTCCTTTCCCATGTTTTTAGAATGAAAAGCGTCATGCCTTTTGTGGTTTGGGATGTTGGCCCCAATAACTCAGCTGCTATTTACTCCTATAGTGAACCTCTATGTACAACTTTGAGGGCCTTAAGGGCCAGAAAAAGGGGGAAGCAGCGATTCAATTGGGGCTCCTTGGGTTTCTTTTATTTGATCCGTAGGTAGCATTCCACGGAAGTTAATAGCATGAATCCTGAAGTCTAACAACCTGAAGTCAAATCTTTGTTCTAACACGTATTTTGTGTGAACTTAGAAGTTTCTGAACTTCTGTGTGTCAGTTTCATCTGTAAATAGGTTTACTTACCTCATAGGATTTGTCATAAAGATTCAGTGAAATAATGCATGTAAAATCCTTAATATAGAATAAGACCTCCTTAAAATTCAGCTGCTATAATTAATAAAAATTGTGCTAAATTGGTCTTCTATAACTTAAGGGTGGGGGTGCCTGGGATGTATTTACCTGTTTCAAAATGCAAATGTTTTGAATTAATTTTTAGTCAAGTGAAGCATGATTTAGCTTCCCGTATATTTTACTATAAAAGTACAAGCATTTGATTTTGCTCTACCCTAACCCTGAAAGAACAGACAAACATTGTCTACCTACTTCAGGGAGTATTCAGCTGAGCTGGCACCCAACTGTGGGGGCAGGATACGCAACCACAGAAAGGGTCTCCAGTAAATTCGATTTCCAGAAGCTTAAATAATGGGCACGTTCTGCAATGTCAAGTTTGTTCCAGAAAGAAGGATACTATGATCGTGGCTCATAAAACCAGGCTGGGCTTTCCTTTCACATTTTCCTGTAACCTTAGTGAAAATATATATATATATATATATAACCATCAAGGAACTCCTAACCTAGGCAAAATTTATATCCACCTTTCCTGATGTTTGGTTGCTTTCACTGGGATGAAACTCATTCCAGGGTGATTTATGCTGGAAGAGCCCATTGGAAAATGTTCCAAGCCAGCAACGAGAGACTGTTACCTGGCTGATCCTTTCCTCTGCTGCTGGTATAAGAAGAGAAAAGGGTTTAGGAGCCTTTAATGGACTGCTTTTCTCCTTGTCAGGGCCTGCATCAACATTAACTCTTTGTAGTTCATGATTAAAAATTATTTTCCAGACTCATCTGTGTTTCCTTTGGCCATTGGCTCTAAATATCTCCTTACGTCAAGTCCCATAGCCTTCTGGTGGAGGAACAAATTCTTTTGGATCCCTGGAGGAATGGAACCTTCCCTTATAACAGCACTTCCCACAATTCAGTGGACTCCCGTGGTCTTTGTTTTCTATAGATACCATTATAATGAGGCTGGCAGATGCGCCTTGACTTGATTTCAACCCTCACTTGTTAAGTTTGACCTGCTTCTTCTGAAGTGCTGGATGTTTTGTGGGAAGGGGGCTTTTTTGACACGTGGGTGAGAATACTACCTCTGCAATTTATAAGATGTATACCTTGGTTAGGCTGCCTAACCTCTCTAAACCTCAATATCTCCACTATTAATGATAATAACTCCTGTTATGTAAATTAAATGAGAGGTAAACATAAAAAACTCAAAATGATAATGCCAAATAATTCAACGATATTAAAGGGTAAGGAGTCCCTGGATGGCACAAATGGGTAAGTGCTCAACTACTAGCAGAAAGGTTGGTGGTTCAAATCTACAAAGAGGCACCTCAGAAGACAAGACTGACACTCTACTTCCAAAAGGTTGCAGCCTTGAAAACCCTATGGAGAAGTTCTATTCTGCATAAATGGGGTCACCACAAGTTGGAACTGACTCAACAGCAATTAACAACACAGTGGTAGTAATGGTGGTAGAGGTTGTGGTGGTGCCAATAATGGTGGTGAAGGTGATGTTATTGATGGTGTTATGGTATTAGAGGTAGTATTTTTTTTTAGTGGTGATAGCGGTAGAGGTGGTGATGGTCGTGGTGATGATGAGGATGGTGGAAGTATTGTTGATGGTAGTAGAGGTAATAGTGATGATGGTGGCAGAGGTGGTGGTAAGGAGGGGGGTAGTGGTGGTAATAATGGTAATACCAGTGGAAGATATGGCAATAATACATGTTGATCTAGCTTTTTCACCATTGGATCCAATGGCCCTCCAAGGGTACCATAGCAGATGTCTTAGCTTGGAGAGAAACCAAAGCTTGTTGGTCTCATCTTTCTATTGCCTTTCCCAAAGTACGTTTTTTCCACCATTTCTGTTGCTCTTAATGGAACCAGACTTACAAATGGCAAAAAATTAAAAGGGTCCATATTCCTGACACCTGCCTCACCTGAGCTACTCAGAGACCTGGCAGTGATGATTTCCTAAGAGCCCTGGTTGGAGACTGGCCTTTGAGTCTCCCTCTTTGGGGACTTCTGTTCCCTTTCCTGGATCCCCAGCCAGACAAGCCAGGTGTGGAAGCAAGGAACACTGGTTTTCCATGCCATCAGACTGAGATCAGATTCAACCTCAGTCCTCATAGGGAAAGGTACCATTTCCTTTCACCAGTCCCCTAGAGACAACCTTCATCCTGTGATTGGCCCTCTCCCAGAGTGACTCATCAACCCAGAGTCTGGCCTTGTGCTGACCCCTGACGTCTTCCTGAGACGGGGTGAGACCTGCTGGGAAGAAAGGCAATCATTATATCATCCCCAGGCCAAGGCCACATAAACACTTCCCTTCTGTAATGAATGGGCTCCAAAGGGCAGGCTGACTTGTCTTGGTGTGGCCCTTCTAGGCCAAGGGTGTGGATGAGAATTTAAGCTAATGTTGATGTTGGGAACATTTAGATATCAATTTCCCAACTTTTTCTCATTATAACATTCTGGTAATGCTGCTGTAGAGGGGCCATCACCTTTTTTTTCTTTCCTCTTAAAAGGACCTTTACAGAAGCAGACTATGAAAACACTCTACTAACATTGTATGGCCTGAAAAGTGTCAGTGTTTCATATACTATGGAGGCCTAGAATATATGAAGATGAATCTCTACCCTCAAGGAACATGAGAGAAACAGGCATGTTTGTAAATGAGGCAAAATAATGCAATAGCTACAACAAATATTAATAGTGTCAGACAAATGTGGGTTTGAATTGTGACTTTGAAAATGCTACTGCATTTTCTAAGCCTCAGTGTTTCCTCATGGGTGAAATGGGGACATTGATAATGCCTACCACATAGGTACTATGTCAGGTAAGGCTTATAAAGTACTAAGCCCAATGTCTAGTATGGAGCTGATGTTCAGTAGGTGGTAGGGTGTGTGGAGGGGTCATTAGTGGGAAATAAGCCCCCTGCCTTGGGAGTCCAGAGGAGAAAAAACTAAGTTCCTATTAGAATAAATACCTGGATTTGGGGCATTAACCAGCTAACATTTACTATGGGCCTTGAAGAAGAGTATGGTTTTAGCAATGGCTGAGGAAGTGTCTGGGATAGAGAATTAACACAGACCTCTGAAGAGTCAATTCATCAGGTGAGTGGTTTGGTGTAGAAAAATGCAGAGTGTCCTGAGTTGGGTTCAAATTTGGGGAGGCTTGAATGATATACTAAGAAGTTCTTCCAAAGTGGATTGTCTCCCTAGTGGTCCCTTCTCTCAACCCTGTTGTTTCACCAATTCCTAAGACTATTAATCCCAAGCCAAGAGGATTCAGAGATACCCACGTTGATACGCAGTGGGCATCCCAGCATGTGCCCAAGCTTGTTTCCACCACTGGAGTTGAGGCTTACTGACGGGTCTAAACTGTTGGAAAGACAGGCCCAGATACGCAGTGGGCATCCCAGCATGTGCCCAAGCTTGTTTCCACCACTGGAGTTGAGGCTTACTGACGGGTCTAAACTGTTGGAAAGACAGGCCCAGCAAAGTCTATTTTCATGGGAAATTGTGGTATTGCCTGAGAAATTATCACTCCAGGAGATTGAACCTTGGTCAAAGACTTCATCTTGAGAGTAGGAGCTTATCTAAATCCATGACATGTCTTCCTTCAGTCTTTGGTGGACCTACACCTGAGTCCTATGTTAGATAAATGTTCTGTAAACAGGAAATGGGAGAAAGTTCTAGGCCAATGCAATAGCACCTGTTGGGACCTTGAGGTGGGAAACAGGGCAATTACAGCTGGATGGCATAACCAATGGCTGGGAGAATAACATGAGATGAATTTGAAGAGCTTGGCAAAGCCTGGATGATAAAAAGTATTCTAAGTCCTGGAAAGTAGTTTGAATTTGATCCTAAGTATAATGGGGACTTCACAGGTGTATTTAAGTGACAGAGTGACAGAATTTGACTTATAAGTTCGAAAGACCACACTAGTTTGGAAAATGTGTTAGATGGAGGCAGGACTGGACTCTGGAAAACAAGCTAGTAAGCTACTGCATTAGTCTGGACAAGAGGCAGTGGCAGGTAGTGATGATCTAGATTGCTGCAAGCGTAAATGGCAGGAGTGATGCAGACAAGTATGGATTCAAAATATATTTTGGAACTATAACTGAAGAACTCAATAATGGTTTAGTAGAGTAGTGAGGACAGAGAGGGTGGAATCAAGGAAGTCTGTAAAGTTTCTGGCTTCAGCAACCAAAGAGTATGGCAGAGAGTAGTGCAATTGACTACGAAGGAAAAATACAAGGATGGAGAACGGCAATGGCAGGAAGAATCAAGAGTTCACTTTTTGAGAAATTCAAATGGAGGTCTCAAGTAGGCATTTGTTTATCTAAGACCTTTTGGGCCCTGAGGAACAGTCCAGCCTGGAGACACAAAGATAAGAGGGCTGAGCATCCTGAGGGAGATAAAAGGGATCAGACTCTGAGACTGACCCCCAGTGAGTCCAAAATTTAGAATCTTGGAGGAGGAGGTGGAATCAGCAAAAGACAGATGAGTCCAGATGAAAAAGCAGAGAGTGTGGTAACCTGGACATGGATAATGGAGAGTGCTCTAAAACAAGGGTGTGGCCAGCGGTGTCATTTGCTGCTAAATGATCCTCAGGGCAGGTACGCTCCTGATCAACCTATATGTAGTATCTGACTTGATCTCTGAAGTAGCAAAAAGCAAAAAATAAGATATAAACCAGTCAAACTGATTCCAACTCACGACAATCCCGTGTGTTTCAGAGTAGAACTGTGCTTCGTGGGGTTTTTAATCGCTGATTATTTAGAAGTAGATTGCCAGGCCTTTCTTCTGAGGCACCACTGGGTGGACTTGAAACCCCAACTTTTTGGTAAGCAGATGAGCACATTAACCATTTACATCATCCAGGAGAAAGTAGCAGAGCTGGGGTTTAAAACGAGGTCTGTCTGCTTCCAAATCCAGCGATCTTTCTATTACATGCTGTTTCTTTGATATCCGTGACCTCATTTAGTATATAAGAACTGAGCATCAGGTTTAGAATCTGGGAGGAGGAGATACAGTATTGTTACTTGTAGATCTGAGGCTTCCCGCCTCCTAAATCTCTGCACCTTCTACCATAGCCACTTTCCTCTCCCACCCTGTTCTTATCACTGACTTGAGATACTCTCAGAAAATATGGAAACGGTTCTCCATGAAGACCTAATCTCAAAAAGTAGAGATATCCAACATCAGTTTTACAGCAGTGTTTTTGGAGAATCTCTGTGAACTTGATCTACATAAGGAGTGATGATGAATGGTATTCCTAGCCTTGTGTTTTAAAGTACAAACATAGGTTTCTGATGACAGTGACAGAATATATAAGACTAGGGGAGCTTTGGGTATGAAAGCCAGGAACATCTAAGCAGGAACTCAGGGATGGGCCGGGTGTACCTGCCCATTCTCATGCTTTGGTGAGGAGGCTTTATGGGAGGCCACAGTCCAGGCCCTGACTGTTGCCTCAGCTGAGATGGAGAGGCCAAGGAAGAAGTCTAAGCAGAGCCCACATCACCTGTCACTGACATGTGGATTGGAGGGACTCAGATGCAGCTGGGGGAGGGAGTGTTCACTTGTTTCTGAAACAAGAGCCGTGGCTGCTGCTCAGCCGGGGCTGATCTGCACTCTCCTCCCTGAGCTGTCAGAGTCAGTTAGGCTGAGACAAACATCCTGTGGCCTGATGCTGTGCGATTGTGCTTCATTTGACTGATTTTATTTTGGCACCAAGAAGGCAGGAAAATGCAGACGTGCTGGAGCTTGACTGTGATGGATGGAGTAGAGGGATCCAGGAGTTAAGCTGTGCCCTGAGGCAGACTGATGCCTGGGCTGGCAGTGGTGTCCCAGCTGTGGGAGCCCAGGCCCTGATGGGTGGACCAGCCGGCCGGCCACTGTAGCTCCTTAGGGACATCTGGGAAGGATGGAGCATCAGTCTCTGGCTTCCAGCTAGACTGGACGGCCTGGAAGCACATGGTCTGCTGTTCTCCCTGGGAGGATAGCTAGTTTCAAAGCTTGAGGGTTGTATGCTTGTTGGCAACACCACCTTAATTGGGGGAAGGGTGTCTCATCATTGCTAGCTTTAGAGTAGGCCTGAGAAGCTCATGCGTTATCTTTGAGCACTCAATCTTCATCAAGAGTGCTTCCCAGAGACCCTTTTCCTGCCTGACATTGGGCCTTAGCTGTCTTCAAAATCAGACATAGAGCTAATGGTCAAGCCCTTACATACCAGTCAACTCCCCTGAGAACCTGAGAATGGATTCTTGTCCCCACAAATTAAGATCCTTTCCAAGGGAATCCCAGGTTTATACGCACTGAATTCCCCCATCACCAACCTCTTCTTTGTTATGGATTGAATTGTGTTCCTGTAAAAATACGTATTGTAATTCTAGCCCCTACACTTGTGGATGTGAACCTGTTGGGAAATAGGATTGTCTTTGTTATGCTAATTAGGTCATACCATTATATGGTGTGTCCTAAACCTAATCACTTCTGAGTTATAAAAAAACAGATTAGACACAGACCCATGCACATACTGAGGATGACAGATGTAATGTGAGGATTGTCAAGAACCAAAGGAGGTTCAACATGGCCAAGACCCCGATTTGGACTTTTAGCCTCCAGAAATGTGAGAAAATAAATTTCTGTTCTTTAAAGCCACCCACTAATGGTATTTGTGTTACAGCAGCACTAGGTAACTAAGACATTCACCAACTAAAAAAAACAAAAAACAAAAAACCTACTGGCAACAGTCCTAGTCTGCTGGGTCTTTTCCCAGAAAAACTCCAGTAAATGTCTGTCCCCTTTTCCTCACTTCCCTCTTATTCCTCAGCCTAAATGCTTGCCTGAAATCACCAATGGGCATGAGTGAGAAAAAGGTGTAGTGTGGAGGGGTCTTCCCTGCTTCTCCCTCCTGTAGTGTGGAGGGGTCTTCCCTGCTTCTCCCTCCTGGGCAATAGCAGTTCCTTCTCCTATGGGGAAAAGAGTGGAGTCCATGAGTGGCGCAAAAAGCTAAGCCCTTAACTACTACCTGTAAAGATTGGAGATTCGATTCTACCAAGAGGCACTTTGGAAAAAAGTGATTTACTTCCAAAAAAAAGCTAGCCATTGAAAACCTATGGAGCACAGATATGCTCTGACACACATGGGACCACCATGTGTCTGAGTCAACTGGAAAACAACTGGTTTTGGTTTAACGAATATGCAACCCTCTCCTCCAACACCCTCTATAAATCATTCTCCACAAGGCAACTAGAGAGATTTGTTAAAAATATAAGTTAGGTCATATGCTCAGCTTGCGTCAAACCCTCTAACAGCTTCCTGTTACAAGTAGAATAAATCCTGACTTTATTGCCTGGCTCTGACCCCTGCCTACTGCCCCAGGTTCATCTCAGTCATCTCTGCCCCTACTTTTCTCAGCACTGCCTGGAAGGCTGGTTTCTCAGGTCTTCTCAAGGCTACCCACCTTTCAGGTCTCTGCCCAAAGGTGACCTGTCCCAAGAGTCTTATTCTTATGCCCTATACAACACAACCTCACCATGCCCCCAATGGTCTGTCTCTACCACTTCTCCTACCTTCCCTTCTGCATAATGTCTACCAATAATATTATTCATGTATTTGTTTGTGGTTATTTCCCGTTTTCTCCTTTAGAGTGCGAGTTCCTTGAGGGCAGTCCCTTTGCTTCCCTCATTTCACCATTGCCTGGCACATAGAGTTGGTTCTGATTCATAGCGACCCTATGTGCTGCAGAATGAAATACTGCCCAGTCCTGTGCCATCCTCACAATTGTTGTTATGTTTGAGCCCATTGTTGCAGCCACTGTGTCGATCCACCTCGTTGAGGGTCTCCCTCTTTTTCGCTGACCCTCTACTTTACCACGCATGATGTCCTTCTCCAGGGACTGATCCCTCCTGACAACATGTCCAAAGTATGTAAGGCTCAGCCTCGCCATCCTTTCTTCTAAGGAGCATTCTGGTTGTACTTCCTCCAAGACAGATTTGTTCTTTCTTTTGGAAGTCCATAGTATATTCAGTATTCTTCACCAATACAATTTAAAGGCATTTATTCTTCTTTGGTCTTCATTATTCATTGTTCAGCTTTCACACACGTATGAGGTGATTGAAAATACCATGGGTTGGCTCAGGAGCACCTTAGTCTTCAAGGTGACATCTTTGCTTTTCAACACTTTAAAGGGGTCCTTTTGCAGCAGATTTGCTCAATGCAATGCGTCTTTTGATTTCTTGACTGCTGCTTCCATGGGTGTTGATTCTGGATCCAAATAAAATGAAATCCTTTACAACTTCAATCTTTTCTCCATTTATCATGATGTTGCTTATTGGTCCAGTGGTGAGTATTTTTGTTTTCTTTATATTGAGGTGTAATCCATACTGAAGTCTGTGGTCTTTGATCTTCATTAGTAAGTGCTTCAGGTCCCCTTCACTTTCAGCAAGAAAAGTTGCGTCATCTGCATAACACAGGTTGTTAATGAGTCTTCCCCAATCTTGATGTCCTGTTCTTCTTCATAGAGTCCAGTTTCTCAGTCTATTTGCTCAGCATACAGATTGAATAGGTATGGTGAAAGGATACAACCCTAATGCACACTTTCCTGACTTTAAACCACACAGTATCCCCTTGTTCTATCCAAACAGCTGCCTCTTGATCTGTGTACAGGTTACTCATGAGCACAATTAAGTGCCCTGGAATTCCCATTCTTCCTAATGTTATCCATAATTTGTTTTGATCCTCATAGTTGAATGCCTTTGCAGAGTCAATAAAACACAGGTAACAGGATCCATCTGACATCAGCAATGATATATCTGATTCCATGTCCTCTTCTGAATTTGGCCTGATTTCTGGCAGTTCCCCGTTGATATACTGTTGCAGTCACTTTTGAAAGATCTTCAGCAAAATTTTACTTGCATGTGACATTAATGATATTGTTCAATAATTTCCACATTCAGTTGGATCACCTTTTTGGAAATAAGCATAAATATGAATCTCTTCCAGTCGGTTGGCCAGGTAGCTGTCTTCCAAATTTCTTGGCATAGACAAGTGAGCACTTCCAGCACTGCATCCATTTGCTGAAACATCTCAATTGGTATTCCGTCAATTCCTGGAGTCTTGTTTTTTGCCAGTGCCTTCAGTGCAGCTTGGACTTCTTCCTTCAGAATACCATCTGTTCCTGATCATACGCTACCTCCTAAAATGGTTGAATGTCAACCAATTCTTTTTGGTATAATGACTCTGTGTCTTCCTTCCATCTTCTTCTGATGCTTCCTGTGTCATTTAATATTTCCCCCATAGAATCCTTCAATATTGCAACTTGAAGCTTGAATTTCTTCTTCAGTTCTTTCAGCTTGAGAAATGCTGAGTGTGTGCTTCCCTTTTGGTTTCTTATCTCCAGGTCTTTGCACATGTCATTATAATATTTTACTTTGTCATCTTGAGCCGCCCTTTGAAATACTCTATTCAACTCTTTCACTTCATCATTTCTTCTTTTCACTTTAGCTACTCAACATTCAAAAGCAAGTTTCAGAGTCTCTTCTGACATCCATTTCGGCCTTTTCTTTCTTTCCTGGCTTTGTAATGACCTCTTGCTTTCTTCATGTATGATGTCTTTGATGTCATTCCACAGCTTATCTAGTCTTTGGTCATTAGTGTTCAGCATGTCAAACCTATTCTTGAGATGGTCTCTAAATTTAAGTGGGATATACTCAAGGTTGTATTTTGGCTCTCGTGGGCTCGTTCTAGTTTTCTTCAGTTTCAACTTGAACTTACGTAAGAGCAATTGGTGGCCTGTTCCACCTTGTTCTGACTGATGATATTGAGCTTTTCCATCATCTCTTTCCACAGACGTAGTCAATTTGATTCCTGTGTATTCCATTTGGCAAGGTCCACATGTATAATCAATGTTTCTGTTGGTGAAAAAAGGTATTTGCAATGAAGAAGTTGGTCTTACAAATTTCTATCATGTGATCTCTGGCATCATTTCTGTCACCAAGGCCATATTTCCCTACTATTGATCCTTCTTCTTTGTCTCAAACTTTTGCATTCCAATCACCAATAATTACCAATGCATCCTGATTGCATGTTTGATCAATATTGGACTGCAGGAGCTGGTAAAAATCTTCAATTTTTTCATCTTTGGCCTTAGTGGTTAGTCCGTAAATTTGAATAATAGTCATTTTAACTGATCTTGCTTGTAGGGATATGGATATTATCCTATCACTGACAGTGTTGTACTTCAGGATAGATCTTGAAAAATGTTTTTTGGCAATGAATGCAATGCGATTCCTCTTCAAGTTCTCATTCCCAACACAGTAAATGATATGATTGTCCAATTCAAAATGGTCAATACCAGCCTATTGCAGCTCACTAATGCCTAGAGTATCGATGTTTTTGCATTCCTTTCATTTTTCACAGTTTCCAATTTTCCTAGATTCATACTTTGCACATTCCAGGTTTTAATTATTAATGGATGTTTGCATCTGTTTCTTCTCATTTTGAGTCCTGCCACATCAGCAAAGGAAGGTTCCGAAAGCTTGACTCCAACCACATCATTAAGGTTCCTCTACTTTGAGGAGGCAGCTCTTTCCCAGTTGTCTTTTGAGTGCCTTCCAACCTGGGGGGCTCGTCTTTTGGTACTATGTCACACAGTATTCCACTGCTATTCATAAGGTTTTCACTGGCTAATTCTTTTCGGAAGTGGACCGCTGGGTCCTTCTTCCTAGTCTGTCTTAATCTGGAAGCTCAGCTGAAACCTGTCTGCCATGGGCGACCCTGCTGGCATCTGAATATTGGTGGCATAACTTCCAGCATCACAGCAACATGCAAGCCCACACAGTACAACAGACAGACAAGTGAGGGTGGCATATAGTAGATGCTCAATAAATGTTTCTTGAATCAGTGAGTGAATAAAAGGTTCATATGGAAACCCTGGTGGCATAGTGGTTAAGTGCTATGGCTGCTAACCAAAGGGTTGGCAGTTCAAATCCGCCAGGCGTTCCTTGGAAACTCTATGGGGCAGTTCTACTCTGTCCTATACGGTCATTATGAGTCGGAATCGACTTGACTGCACTGGGTTTGGTTTGGTTTTTTGTTATGGTTGCCCTATGGGGGATGATGGAGAGATAAGCAAAAGCTGAGAGGTAAGTAAGGCTCAGCATGACTGTTGAGTAAATATATTTGGGCTTTACCTCCTAAGCAGAGGAGGAGCCAGGGAAGGGCTTGAACAAGTATGTTGTTGTTGAGTGCTATCTAGTCAATTTATTTTATTGTGCTTTAGGTGAAAGTTTACAGCACAGATTAGTTTCTCATTCAAAATTTTCACACAAACTGTTTTGTAACATTGATTGCAATCTCTGAAATGTGTCAGCACTCTCCCTCTTTCCACCCTGGGTTCTCCGTGTCCATTCATCCACTTTTCCTGTCCATCCCTGCCTTCTAGCTTTTGGGCAGATGTTGCCCATTTGGTCTCATATACTTGACTGAACTAAGAAGAACGTTCCTCACATGTGTTATTGCTTGTTTTATAGGCCTGTCTAATCGTTGGCTAAAAGGTGGACTTTGGGAATGGCTTCAGTTCTGAGTTAGCAGGGTGTCTGGGAGCCATAGTCTTAGTCTCTATCAGACCAGCAAGTGTGATCTTTTTTATTAATTTGCATTTTGTTTTACATTTTTTTCCCACTCTGTCCAAAACTGTCAGAACAGTCAGTGGTAGTATCCAGGCACCACCTACTTCTGGGCTGAGGCTGATGGAGGCTGTGGTTCATGTGGTCCATTTTTCTTTTGGACTAATATTTTCCTTGTGTCTTTGGTTTTATTCATTCTTCTTTACTCCAGATAGGATGGGACCAATAGATGTGTCTTAGATGGCCGCTTATGAGCTTTTAAGACCCCAGATGCTACTCACCAAAGTAGGATGTAGAACATTTTCTGTATGTTATGCTAATTGACCTAGATGTCCCTCGAGACTAAGGTCCCCAGCCCTCAGTACCAGTAACTTGGTCCCTCAAAGTGTTTGGAAGTGTCTAGGAATCTTCTATGATTTTGCCTTGGTCAAGTTGTGCTGATTTCCCCTGTATTGTGTGTTGGCTTTCCCTTCACCAAAGTTAACACTTGTCTACTATCTAGTACGTGATATTTGCAATTGCTGCATATGCAAAAGTTGGACATGCATGCAAAAGCTGGAAAATGAATAAGAAAGACCAAAGAAGAATTGATGCCTTTGAATTATGGTATTGGCAAAGAGTATTGAATATAGCAAGGACTTCCAGAACAATGAACAAGTCTGTCTTGGAAGAAATACAGCCAGGCTGCTCCTTGAAAGTGAGTCTGGTGATATTTCATCTCATGTACTTTGCACATGTTATCAGGAGGGACCAGTGCCTAGAAAAGGATATCATACTTGGTAAGGTAGAGGGTCAACAAAAAAGAGGAAGACCCTCAATGAGATGGATTGACACAATGGCTGCAACAATGGGGTCAAACATAGCAAGGATTGTCACGATGGCCCAGGACTGGGCAGTGCTTCGTCCTGTTTTACATAGTGTTGCTATGAGTTGGAACCAACTTAATGGCACCTAACAACAACTATCTGCGAATATGCAGATGACACAACCTTGCTTGCTGAAAGTTAAGAGGACTTGAAGCACTTACTGATGAAGATCAAAGACTAAAACCTTCAGTATGCATTACACCTCAACATAAAACAAAAATCCTCACAACTGGACCAATAAGCAAGATACTGATAAATGGAGAAAATATTGAAATTGTAAAGGATTTAATTTTACTTGGATCCACAATCAACGCCCGTGGAAGCAGCAGTCAAGAAATCAAAGGACATAGTGCATTGGGCAAATCTGTTGCAAAGAGCTCTTTAAAGTGTTAAAAAGCAAAGATGTCATTTTAAGCATTAAGGTGCTCTTGATCTAAGCCATGGTGTATGGTAGGTTGCTATATGTTGGCATAGACTCAGTGGCACCTAACAATAACATTTAACTAGTGATTTCCCCTCCCCACACCCCTCCTCCCCGTAGTAACCATAAAAAAAAAAAAAAAAAAGTTTTTTCTTTTTCTGTGTGTAAACCTTTTCTTGAGTTTTTATAATAGTGGTCTCATACAATATTTGTCATTTTGTGATTGACTTATTTCACTCAGCATAATACTCTCCAGATTTATCTACGTTGTGAGATGTTTCACAGATTCATCATTGATCTTAATTGTTCCACAGCATTCCACTGTGTGTAAACCAAAAAATCAAACCCACTGCTGCGGAGTCCGTTCCGACTCATAGCAACCCTATAAAACAGAGTAGAACTGCCCTATAGAGTTTCCAAGGAGCGCCTGGCGGATTCTAACTGCTGACCTCTTGGTTAGCAGCCGTAGCACTCAACCTCTACACCACCAGGGTTTCCTCCATTGTGTGTATGTACCATATTTTTTTTTCCATCCATCTGTGGATGGGCACTTAGGTTGTTTCCGTCTTTCTTCTATTGTGAATAATGCGGCAATGAACATAGGTGTGCCTATGCCTATTCGTGTGATGACTCTTATTTCTCTAGGATATACTCCTAGGAGTGAAATTGCTGGATCATATGGCATTTCTATTTCTAGCTTTTTAAGGAGGTGCTATATCATTTTCCATAGTGATTGTACCATTTTACATTCTCACCAGTGGTGCATAAAAGTTCCATTCTCCCTACAATCTCTGCAACATGTTATTTTCTGGGTTTTTTGTTTGTTTTTATTAGTGCCAGTAATGTCAGGGTGAGATGGTATCTCATCGTAGTTTGGATTTGGATTTCTCTAATGGGTAATACTCACAAGCATTTTCCCATGTGTCTGTTAGCCACGTGAATGTCTTCTTTGGTGAAGTGTCTGTTCACATCCTTTGCCTATTATTTAATTGGATTATTTGTCTTTTTGTTGTTGAGATGTTGAAGCATTTTATAGATTTTAGAGATTAGACCCTATTCGATATGTCACAACCAAAAATGTTTTTCCCATTCTGTAGGATCTCATTTTACTCTTTGGTGGAGTTTTTTGATGAGCATAGTGTTTAATTTTCAGGAGCTCCTAGTTATCTAGTTTATTTTCTGGTGTTTGTACATTGTTAGTTATGGTATGTATTCTATTTATGGCATATATTAGGGCCCCTAGCACTGTTCTTGTTTTTTATTCCATGATCTTTATCATTTTAGGTTTTATATTTAGACCTTTGATTCATTTCAAATTAGCTTTTGTGTATGGTGTGAGGTATGGGTCCTATTTCATTTTTAAACAGATGAACATCCAGTTCAGCCAGCACCATTTGTTAAAAAGATTGTCCTTTCCTCATTTAATGGACTTTGGTCCTTAGTCAAAGATCAGCTGACCTTAGGCGGAAGGATTTATGTCTGAGTTTTTGATTCTGTTCCATTGGTCTATGTGTCTGTCATTGTACTAGTACCAGGCTGTTTTGACAGTCTGTGGCTGTATAGTAGGTCCTGAGATCAGTTAGTGTGTGGCCTCATACTCTGTTCTTTTTCTTCAGTAGTGCTTTGCTTATCCAGGGCCCTTTTCCATTCCATATAAAGTTGGTGATTAGCTTTTCCATCTCTTTAAAAAATGCTGTCGGTATTTGGATCATGATTACATTATAGCTGCAGATAATTTTGAGTAGAACTGATATTTTCACAATGTTGAATCTCCCTTTTCATGGGTGTGGTATGTTTTTCCATTTATGTAGGTCTTTTTTGGTATCTTGCAGTGTTTGTAGTTTTCTTTGTATAGGTGTTTTATGTCCCTGTTTAGATTTATTCCTAAGAATTTTATCTTTTTCAGGCTTGTTTTCCTGATTTCCTTTTGTATGTTGGTCTTGGATTCTCCTATTCTACAAAATCTTTCTATTAGTTCCAGTAGTTTTATTTTGGAATCTCCCAGGTTCACAATGTGTAATATCCCCATGAGTCTGTCAGTTTGTCATACTGTGGTGGCTTGTGTGTTGCTCTGATGCTGGAAGCTATGCCACTGATATTTCAAATACCAGCAAAATCACCCATAGTGGACAGGTTTCAGCAGAGCTTCCAGACTAGTACAGACTAGAAAGAAGGACCTGGAAATCTACTTATGAAAAAATTGACGAGTGGAAGCCTTATGAATAGCAGGGGATCTTAGTTTAGTATAGTACCAGAAGATGAGCCCTGCAGCTTGGAAGGCTCTCAAAATATGACAGGGGAAGACCTGCTTCCTCAAAGTAGAGTCAACCTTAATGACATGGATGGAATAATGCTCTCAGGACCTTCATTTGCTGGGTGGCATGACTCAAAATGAGAACAACTAAAAACTTTCATTAATAGTTGGAACATGGAATGTAGGAAGTATGAATCTAGGAAAATTTGAAGTCATCAAAAATGAAATGGATCACATAATCATCAATATACGTATTAGTGAGATGAAATGGACTGGTATTGGCCATTTTGAATCAGACAGTCATATGGTCTACTATGCCAGGAATGACAAATTGAAGAGGAATGGTGTCACATTCATCGTCAAAAAGAACATTTCAACATCTACCCTGAAGTACAATGCTGTCAGTGATAATATCCATATGTCTACAAGGAAGACCAGTTAATGTGACTATTATTTAAATTTATACACCAACCACTAATACCAAAGATAAATGGAAGATTTTTATCAACATCTGCAGTCTGAAATTGATCAAACATATAATTAAGAGGCATTGATAATTACTGGTGATTAGAATGTGAAAGTTGGAAACAAAGAAAAAGGATTGGTAGTTGGAAAATATGGCCTTGGCAATAGAAATGATGCTGGAGACCATAGGATAGAATTTTACAAGATCAACAATTTTTTCTTTGAAAATACCTTGTTTCAACAACAGAAATGGTGACTATACATGTGGACCTCGCTGGATGGAATATGCAGGAATCAAATAAACTACATTTGTGGAAAGAGATGATGGAATAGCTCAATGTCATCAATCAGAACAAGGCCAGGGGCAACTATGGAACAACCTATCAATTGCTCATATGAAAGCTTAGGTTGAAGCTGAAGAAAATTAAAACAAGTCCGTGAGAGCCAAAGTATGATTTTGAGTATATCCCACCTGAATTTGGAGACTATTTCAAGAACAGATTTGACTCATTGAACGCTAATGACTGAAGACCAGGCAAGTTACTGACCGACATCAAGGACATCTTACACGAAGAATGTCAAAGGTCATTAAAATGTTAGGAAAGAAAGACAAGACCAAAATGGATGTCAGAAGAGACTCTGAAACTTGCTTTTGAACATAGAGTAGCAAAAGCGAGTGGAAGAAATGATGAAATAAAAGAGTTAAAAGATTTCAAAGGGCAGTTCAATAAGACAAAGCATTACAATGAAATGTGTAAAGATCTGGAGTTAGAAAACCAAAAGGGAAGAACACACTCGGCATTTCTCAAGCTGAAAGAACTGAAGAAAATATCCAAACCTGGAGTTGCAATATTGAAGGATTCTACGGGGGATATATTGAATGATGGAGGAAGCATCAAAAAAAGATGGAGGGAATACACAGAGTCACTCTACCAAATAGAATTGGTCAATGTTCAACCATTTCAGGAGGTAGTATATGATGAAGAATTGATGGTACTGAAGGAAGAGGTCCAAGTTGCGCTGAAGACATTGGTGAAAAACAGGCTTCAGGAATTGATGGAATACCAATTGAGATGATTCGACAAAAGGGTGCAGCACTAAAGGGTCTCACTCATCTATCCCAAGAAATTCGGAAGACATCTATCATGTGATTCTTTTCTTTTGTTTTATTTATGTGGTAGATTACATTAATTGGTTTTCTAATATTGAATCATTCTTGCATATCTGGTGTCAATCTTACTTGGTCATCTTGTACGATTTTTTTTGAAAGGCTGCTAAATTCTATTGGCTAGAACTTTGTTGAGAATTTTTGCAACTGTATTCATGACAGATATTGGCCTGTGATTTTCTTTTTTGGTTTTGTCTCTGTTACTATCCTTTTTCTTTCAGTTGGGTCTGTTTAATGTCCCCCATCTCATTTCTTATTTGGGTTACTTGCTTCTTCTCCTGTTTTTCTTTTGTCAGTTTGGCTAATAGTGTGTCAATTTTGCTGATCTTCTCAAAAAATCAACTTTTGATTTTGTTGATTCTTTCTATTGTTATTCCGTTTTTTATTTCGTTTATTTCTTCTCTAATCTTTATTATTACCTCACTTTTGGTGTCTGTGAGCTTCTTTTGCTGTTTTTATTCTATTTGTTAGAGTTGTAGGGCTAACATTTTGATTTTGGCCTGTTCTTTTGCTGTGTGTGTGTTTATTGCTATAAATTAACCTTTGAGCACTGCCTTTACTGTGTCCATAAGGTTTTGGTATGATGTGATTTCATTCTTACATGATTCTAGGAATTTTTTGATTCCCTCTTTGATTTGTTCTATTATTCAGTTTTTTTTTTCTTAAGCAAGATGTTATTCATTTTTCATGTATTTGATTTTTTTTTTCTTTGTTCTTCCTGTTATTGATTTCTACTTTTATGGTGTTGTGATCAGAGACAATGCTTTGTATTACTTGAAGTTTTGGATTTTTTTGAGAGTTGCTTTGTGGTCTAAGATGTGTTCTATTTTATAGAATGTTCAATGTGCTTTGGAAAAGAATGTATAATTTGCTGCTGTTGAGTGGAGTGTTCACGTCTATTATGTTAAGTTGGTTGATTGTGACCTTTAGATCTTTTGTATCTTTATTGAGTTTTTTTCTAGATGTTCTGTCCTTTACTCAGAGTGGTGTGTTGGAGTCTCCTACTATTATTGTGGAAGTATTTCTCTTTTTAGTGCTTTTAGAGTTTGTTTTATGTATTTTGGAACCCTGTGTTAGGGTTATACCTTCTTGGTGGGTTGTCCCTTTAGTCATTACATAATGTCCTTCCTTGTCTTTTATGGTGGATTTTTGTCTTAAATTTTATTTTATCTGAGATTAGTATTGCTGCTACTGCTCTTTTTAATTGCGGTTTTGTTCATATATTTTTTCCATCCTTTGACTTTTAATAGATTTATGTCTTTTTCTCTAAGATGTGTCTCTTGTAGACAGCATATTGATATTTTTGTTTGTTTTGTTATCTATTTTGCCACTTTCTGCCTCTTTAGTGGTACATTTAAGCCATTTACATTCAGTGTAATTATTGATAAACCAAAAAACCTAACTCATTGACATCTAGTTGATTCTGACTAATAGCAACCCTGTAGGACAGAGTAGAACTGTCCCATAGGGTTTCCAAGGAGTGAGTGGTGGTTTAGAACTTCTGGCCTTTTGGTTAGCAGCCTGAGCTCTTAACCACTGTGCCGTCAGGGCTCTGTGATTATCAATAGGTATGAGTTTTTTTGCTGTCATATTGTTGTGCTTTTTTTTTTTTTGTGGTGCTGACATTTTACTTTTCTGTGCTGAGTTCCTTTTGTTTGTGGATTTTCATTTCTTTCATTATTATAGATTTTGTGTTTACTGAGTCTTTACGTTTTTTTTTTTCTTTTTAATTTTGATGGGTAGCTTTGTTAACTTTCCTTGTTGTTACCTTGAAATTTACCCTTACTGTTCTAAGTTTAAACCAGTCTTTTATTACTTGATATTGCCCTAACTTCCTCTCCATTTGAAAGTTTTATATCTATACTGTTTATTCTCCCTTTTATTGTTTTGATGGTGCCATCATTACAGACCGATGTCTCTGGTTCCCTGTTTTTAGTCTTTTATGTTTGTGTTCTTATTGAGAGTTCTTTACCTAGGTTTATCTGGCTGATGTTGTCCTGTGTCCTAGACTCAGGTTGTTGTCTGATGTTTGTTCTCTAATCGAAGTACTCTGTAATATTTCTTGTAAGTTTGGTTTTGTTTTTACTAATTTCCTTAGTTTCTGTTTATCTGAAAATGTCCTAAATTTCTTATCATATTTAAAAGAGAGTTTTGCAGGATATATTAATCTTGGTTAGCATTTTTTTTTTTTTCTTTCAAGATTTTAAATATATCATCCCATTGCCTTCTTGCCTGCATAGTTTCTACTGGGTAACCAAAGTTTAGTCTTATTAGCTCCCCTTTGTAAATGAACTTTTCATTTTTCTCAAGCTGCTCTCAGGATTCTGTTTTTGTCTTTGATTTTGGCAAGTATGATTTTGATATGTCTTGGTGTCTTTCTTTTGGAGTTTTTCCTACATAGGGTTCATTGTGCTTCTTGGATGGTTACCTTTTTGTCTTTCGTGATATTTGGGAAGTTTTCTGCCAGCAAATCTTCAACAACCTTCTCTGTGTTTTCTGTTTTCTCCCCTGTTCTGGAACTTTGATGGTGTACAGTTTTTTGCTCTTGATTTTATCCCACATAATTATTTGGTTTTCTTCATTTCCCTTCGTTCTTTTCTCTATTTTTTCTCAAGCAAGGTGATGTCCATAGATTTGTCTTCAATCTCACTGATTCTGCCTTCCATTGTTTCAAATTTGTTCCTAAAACCTTCTATTGAGTTGTCCAGTTTTGAAATTTTGTCATTTATCTTTTGGATTTCTAATTGCTGTTTTTGTATGATTTCTAATTGTTTATTTAGTTCGATGTTTTGCTCTTGTATTATTTCCTGAATTCTTCTATTGTTTTGTCTGTTTTCCTTGATTTTTGCTATGTTTTTGTTTGTTTTGTCTGTGTTTTTCATGATTTTGTCTTTTTATACTTGATTTGTCTGTGTTTTCCTTGATCTCTTTCCTAATCTCTTGGAGAGCCCTAAATACTAGCCTTTTGAATTCCATATCCGGTAGTTCCAATGCCTTTTCTTCTACTAGAAGGCTATCTGATTCTTTATTTTAGTTGCTTACTGAAGCCATCTTGTCCTGTTTTCTTATATGTTTCGAAATTGTCTGCTGTCTTTGAGATATTTAAGTATTATTTTCTTTCTTTCTTGTTGTATGTTCATTTGTTTTGTGCTGCTTTTTTGTTCTGTTTTGATATGTAAGGGTAGGCAGGCCAGGTGTGTTTTGCTGCTTGCTCATCTGTGAGCAAAATAGCTCTCATCACCTTGTTCAAGTGTGGCAGGGCAGCAGCAGGCAGGTTGAGCCCACTTCGCTGTTCTCTTCTTTGGCAAGATGGCTCAGGGATGACTGGGTAGGCACTCTCTGCCTCCTGATGTTGGTCCAGCAGTGTGTGAGCATTCATAGCCCCTCATCAGATGGATGGGAGTGTCAGACAGGGAATGGTATGGGTTTACTTCCCACCACTCAGAAGCTGGTCGAGTGGCAGGAGGGGGAGGGCAGAGCAGGCCCAGTGTGATGAACCTGAGTGCAGGGGTGCTGTAGTCATGGTGGCATGACAGAGGCTGGCTCAAGGGGGGAAGTGTTGAACATGGCTATGTATGAGGGAGAAAGAAAAGAAAAGAGAGAGAAAGAAAAAAAGATTGGTGTGGTGGGAACCTCTGGGTGGGGTGGATCTGAAGGCTGGTGGGAAGGGGGTTAGGTGGCATATGGAGCTAGGTTGGATGGAGAAAGAGAATAAAGAAAGAAAAAAAAATAAGTGGCTGTGGGTGGGGCTGGGGTGGACTCAGGGCAGCTGTGGGTTGTTATACCAGTGGTACTCTACCTACCTGTGATGGTGTGTGGGGGGGGATGGTGGGAAGGGAGGGTAAGTGGGTTACAGGGCTAGGTGGGAGAAAAAAAAACCCAGTGCCGTTGAGTTGATTCTGACTCATAGTGACCCTATAGGATAGAGTAGAACTGTGGGAGGGAGAAAGAAAAAAAATGGTAACACTGTGGGAGCCAGTGGGTGGGAGCATGTTGGACCTGTGACAACAGTGATTCGGTGCACTGGTGGCTATCTAGCTGTAGTGGTGTAGTTGGGGCTGGTGAATGGGAGGAGGTGATATATGGTACTAGGTTGAAGGGAGAAAGAGGAGAAAAACAGAGAAGAAACTGGCAGGGCAGCAGGGGCTGGCAAGTGTGGGCAGGACTGACCTAGAAGTCAGTGATAAAGGAAGCGGGGGAGGGGGGGTGGCATACAGGGCTAGATAAGAGGGAGAAAGAAAAGTAAGAAAAAAAAAAAAAAAGCCATGCAGTGGGAGAGGGTGGGGCAGGCCTCGTGGGGGACTCCTATTGTGGACCCTGGTGGTAGGAGCTAGCAGGATGGGAAGATTCTTGCTTCTACTCACTGGAAAGGTGAGGGGTGGGAAAGCATGTTTCTCTGGTTACCAGGTACTCTGTCTCCTGTTGGGAGTTCCATGAATTTTCCTTCTAGTACTCCCTGTCTGGGGTCATGGCTGGCTGTGCTTCAAGATGGCCAATTTGTGCCGTGTTAGTAGGCAGGGGACCTCCACTCCATATTTCTCCTCATACTCTGTTTTCCGTCAGTTTCTTCTTCCATTCAATGTTTAATCTAGTTTTTTATCCCCTCATTTGATGCTCAGCATTTCAGGATGGACGTTTGTATCTGTTTTACTTGGTTTTTCCAGGTGTTTGCTGCAAAGGGATGTCATGGTGCATCTCTATAGGGTGCCATGTTGGCTCCATTCCCTTGAGTTAATTTTTGACTAATAGTGACAATATGTGACAGAGTAGAACTGTCTTATATGGTTTTGGTTATCAGCTGAGTATTTAGCTGTTGTGCCACCAGGGCTCCTTAACATGTTTATGGAGAGGATCAAAGTTGTGTTTTAGAGTAATCACTCTAGTGGCTGTGAAGAGTGGGATGGGGAGCCATCCAGTGGGTCACATGAAAGCTTTCATGGGGACTTGGCTTAGCCTGAAAGATTTCCAGGGGAAAGAAGGAGGAAAAGGCACCCCAGAAGGTGATAGGGGGACTGCCAGAGAATAGGTGTGGTCCCTCAGTACTCAGTGAGGCCTCAAGGGGCCATGATATAGATCATATGATAGGAGTGGGAGAGTCCTATATATCAGAGATATTCAGATGTTTTTGCTAAATGAGGAAGCTTTTCTTCAAACAACATCTTAACACAAGCTTCAGTAAGTAAAACAGATAAAAGTGGGGTGGCTTTCATTGAAACTGGAAGGGCTCTACCCACGTCAATAAGTCATCCCTTTCCTCCTCCCCACAGTGGCCTGCAAGCCACTCTTGCAGAACCCCCTAGGTTCTGAGGAACACAGTTTGAGAACTTATGAGGTAGGAGGAGTGAGTTACAGCAGTCTGTTGTGCATTCCTTCTCCTTCTTTCCCTGGTTGACATTTGCAGGCAACTTTCTCTCTGCAAACAGACCAGTGCCTCTTACCACACTCCCTTCTTCCACCACCACCAACCATGACCAGACAGAAGTTCTCTGTGGTCCCAAATCATTGAGCCTCCTTCCTGGAGGTAGGGCTGTTTGCTTGCCTTTCCTCCCCCACTTTGGCACCTCTGTTCCTATAAATATACCCTATGAATGTATTACGTGATGGAACCCAAGTGGCTCCAAAGAACTTGCTCCAGGCTATTGTGTCAGCAATATACCTCTGAGAAGCATATAAAAAAGACACATGACTCAAGAGGGAAAAAGCACACGCTAAAAAAGAAAGGCGGGAGAAAAAAATACAACAAACAAAACTCATAATACTACATTATGAAAATTCCCAGGAGAATAGAAAGGCTCCAAAAAGGTAATACCAGCCTCTTGAATATACAGTGTGGTTTTTTATAGTCTTCCCTAACTCTCTTTGACTCTTTTTACCACTTCACTCTCATGCTGTCATGACACACTTTTTTTTTTCTTTAGGAAATTAAACACAAAACACCTACTGCATATTTAAAGGTAAAAAATTCTGAATGTTGAAATATCATTAAGAAAGGTGATGCAAAAGCTGAAGAGGCTAGGAAATTGAGTGTTTAACCTTCTACTCCTTCCCTAACATATGGCCATGTACACCATTACACATCACTCTGCTTGAAAGTATAAATTAAGCTTGATCATAAAGATAAAGAAGCCAGACGAGTCAGGGAGCTTAAGCATCAGCAGGAGCCTGGGACAAAGGGTTGGTTTGGGTGAATGGGGCTGGGGGAGGTGTTGGACCCCTCCTTACCCTGGTCTATAGGTCACAGAAACACAGGGACTACAGCTTCTTTCACCGTCTGGGGCTGCTGCAAGGCCTCTGTGAAGAAGTTGTGGATGTGCTGTGCTTTCCAGCTCTGGAAACTTGGCTCCTGCGTTTCCTTAAATATCCTCTCTGTCTCTGCCTGTCTCAAACCTTCCTGTCCTTCACAGCCAGGACATGGTCTCCATGAAGCCATCTGTAAACTTCCAACTTTTACTTTCTCTGGACTTCTCTGACCCTCATGCAGACTTGTAGTTAAGATTTTGAATTCTGATTACCTGAGTTTGCATCACTATCCCACTACTTCGGACACAGTACTGAGTCTATTTATGCCTCTGTTGCCTCGAGATGAACTAGTTGAATGGATTAAGTGACATAGTGCACGTAAAAACACTTAGCATTGGGCCTGGCTCATTAAGTTTCCAGTGTGTATTGCTTATTATTTGTTGTTGGTAACTGCTGTCTAGTCAGCCTCCCACTCATGTTGACCCTGTGCACAGTGGAACTAAAGGCTGCCTGGTCCTGCATCATCCCCAGGCCAGGATCAATTAGGGATCTGACCATTGTGGTTTTCATTGACCAAAGGGTTTTCATTTGCTGATTTTCAGAAGTAGACACCAGGCTTTTCTTCCTAGTATCTTTTTTTTATGTGTTAGTCTGGAACATCTGCCAAAACCTGTTCAGCATCATAGCAACATGCAAGCCTCCACTAACAGATGGGTGATAGCTGTTCATGAGGAATCTAACCCAGGACTCCCATATGGAAGGCAACAACTCTACCACTGAACAACCACTGCCTCATTATGGTAGCCAGTTCAATCTGCATTGAGTTCCTACTTAGTTCAGGCATTCTATTAAGCTTTGGGGATACAGAAATGAGCAAGGTCATCAGAGGTTCTGCCCTCAGGGGCCTACAGTCTCTTGGTGAGCCTTATAATTTATTTTCATTTCTTTCTTGGCACCAGTCTCTTTTTTTTTTACTGCTTATATTGTGATTGCATTTATCACTTTGCCCTCTGCCCTTAGTATATCTCCTTCTCAAAGGGTTGGGGTTCTTGCTCTCATTTTGCAAGTGAGGAAATTAAGGCACTGAGAGAACTGAGTAACTTGTAAATATTCCTGCATTGAGGAAATGGTGGAGCTGGGATCCCCGGTCTGTTTGTTACCAAAGTTTTCACCTCCCTACCGTACAGCCCTACCCTCACATCTCAGAGGAATTTTGAGTTAGGATTAGTGCAAACATCAGGTGGTGCACGACTGTTGTTGGGTGAGCATTAGGTAAGCATAAATATTAGAAATTAGAGCCAATAATGCTACTTTTTTTATAGTTGCTGGGTTTCTGTAATTATTTTCATAGTAAAGAAAAGATTTTGTGGTTCATGAATAAAATATTTATAAGTTTTCTAAATGTCTGGCATTATGTGTATCATGGTGTGGAGGCTAATGTGGGCATTTGTTTAGGTCATCTTACAACTCTGAAAATGAAGTGACCAAATCAAAACCTGACATTGATGATGCAGCTGGTGTCAGCACCTGCCTCATGCCCAGCTTTGAGGGCATCAGGCTTAGAGGGGAGGTGTCCTATTCCTGGCAGGAATGAACTTTCCAGGCTGCTCTTATCCTTCACCAGTCTTGTTGGGAAAACCTGACTCTGTCCTCATTACTTGGGCAGCTTGTTAAATCTGCAGACTTTCTGCATCAGACTCTGAGGGGAGCTTCAGTCCTGCACTTTCCTGAGTTCCCTAGTGGTCCAGAGGCACAAGGAAAAACCACCAGCTGTCTCCAGTGTGAAAGTGGGCTTGGTGAACCATGATGCCTGACCTCATCACTGTGTCTCTCACTCACCACCATCTTCTTCAAAGGCCTTTGGTTAGTCATTCAGTTAGCAGTGATGACTTAAACCAATATTGTGGTCATAGGAGATGGGAATGGAAACGAGCTTTAACTCCTGTTGATCTCCAGAATTAATTCCACAGATTGAGATGATCAAAACAATGATTTGTCTTGTTTGGTTGGTTTTTTGTTTATCAAAGGTATAATCTTTGTCTAGGCCTGGGCTGGGTGTATACTGATGGATGCTGAAAAGAATGTTGGAGAAATATGTAGGTCCTTGTTCACGAAGAGTATATGGTACTTTCAGGAAACTATCTGTGTTCAAGAGACCAAGACATACTTCCACAGGGAGCTAAAGGAGCTCAGGACAGGGAGAGGACCGCTGAGCTGCAGAGAGAGGGAAGCCCTAACAAGAAAAATGGCCCCTCATTTATTTTTCACTTATGAAGTGATTAATCTATACATTATTTTTCCTCAAAGGATTTTAGGTAGTTTTCAAAAGCATATGTAATTGAAAATACAAATGATGGCAAATATATATGTATAGCAAAATAACAAATCTAGGGATTATAGGATTATAGTTGACCCTTGAGCTTAAAGAAATAAATGTTCGGATGGATGTGTGTGTGATATATATATATATATATATATATATATATTGCTCTACCGCTAACCCACCAGCCACTCCATGGGAGAAAGATGTGGCAGTGTGCTTCCATAAAGATTTACAGCCTTGGAAACCCTATGGGGCAATTCTACTCTATCCTACAGGGTCACTGTGAGTAGAAATTGACTTGATGACAGTAGGGTGGGAGAGGCAGAATATACCCTAGGAAAATCTCACTTTTTGCTCTTAAGGTCCTTAGCTGATTGGATGAGTCTCACCCACATTATGGAAAACAATCTATTTTACTTAATACCAACTGATTTAATCTCATGTAAAGTTAAAAAAATAAAAAAACTTTTTTTTTAACTACTTTATAATAGCATCTAGATAGCATTTGGCCAAACAGCAGGGCACCATAGCCTAGCCAAGTTGACACATAAAATTAACCATCACATGTGTAAGTATATGTAAGTTGTAGTGGGTAGGAATAAGTGAGGGTCTCCTGACTCTTAGCTTACTGCTTTTTATTTTTTACCTTGTAATTAATACCATATTTGGCTTCAGGAAGCTTCAAATTTATTACAGAATATATAAATTGCAGATGACTCACAGCTCTTACATGGATTTTAAGGAGAATTGATTACAAAGGATTGGGAAAGTCACCCAGGGACCTCAATGACAAATGCCTGGGAAAATAACTAGTGAGAAAGTGATTCAGGGAGATGGCTAGTGAGGAAAATGATGGTAACTCTATTGGCCAGTCCTAAGTCTCCTGTTTCCTCATCAAAATCCTTTGGTTACCTCTTTGGCCATGAAAAACTCTCCATACTGTCTCTTTCACCTGATTGGTAATATTACCAGAGCTCTGCTCCTATTTGTCTATCCAACCAAAATAACCCCTTAATTCCATCAATCTTCGCAGCACACCCAGTTAGAACACTAGACTATGTAGTCGGCATACACCCATTTAGAAGGTCATCTGAGGAGTCTTTGAATCTCAGGCATCCCTGAACTGGGTTTCCAATCTGCCTCAATTTATGGCCATCTTCAGATAGAGGATCACAAAGCACTCTATGTGTCTATATTAACTTTGTGGTTTTTCCTGACATATAAATATCAAAGCAAAGGATGCCAGGCAATAAATCAGGAAACAGGATTGAGAAATTAGTGTAAAAAGGACTAAGGGAAATACAGAGTATATGAGGCTTCTGATAGGGATACATGAATCACCATCTTAAATATTCCTTAAGATATGCAGAAATGCTAAAAGTGAGTAGAAGATGGTCCAAGATGGTGGGGCTGTCAGATGCTTTATAACATCCCTCTTACAGCGAAGACCTGAGAAAACAGGTTAATTGGATATAGATAACAACTTTGGAACACTGAGCACCAAAGAGAAGGCTGAAGAATCAGACCAAGTCCCAAGTGGAAGGAGAAAACCCACTGCCGTCAAGTCAATTCTGACTCATAGTGACCTTATAGGACAGAGTAGAACTGCCTGATAGAGTTTCCAAGGAGCACCTGGTGGATTCGAACTGCTGACCTCTTGGTTAGCAGCCCTAGCATTTAGCCACTACACCACCAGGGTTTCCAGTGGAAGGAGAGACAGTACAAAAAGAGTGGACATGGAGAATTATGGATTGCTGGTGCCCTGCTAGCCAAACTTTTACAGCATAGTCATATTGAGGCAAAGCACGAAGTGTTCCCAGCCCAAACTCCCATTACTTGGTGCAGCCAAGCAGGAATGACTTTGCATTCATGTTCAGAGCCAAACAGGAGTGTTTCCTATCCTCTGAAAGCTAAATGCATGCACCCTACCAACAGTGCCTACACTGTCCACCTGTGCCAGAGGCCCATGAGCCTGTAGAGCCAGTCCCTTACTTATTCTACCTCCCTGAATGCAATCACAGTCTGGTGGCATCCACCACTGCCCCACTCCCTAAACTGAGAGCCCACAGACTGGAGATGCCTGTCCCTTCACTCAGCTACTTGTGCCGGGGGCCCATGGGTATTCAGTGCCTCCTACTCCCACCAGCCAACCATGCCAGGGGCTTGAGGACTGGTGGTGCCTCCCAATCCCTCCGGAAACCTGTACTGGGGCCCTGTGGGCCCTCCCACTCCCTCTAGCCACCTGTGCTTGGGGCTGGAACCTGCAGATCCCTACTCCTACCAGCCAAACACAGTGAGCCTAAGGGCCAGTGGTGCCTCCCACTCCATCTACCACCCACAATGAGGGCCTAGGATCATTCGTGCTTCCCACTCCCTCCAACCTCCTGTGCTGGGGTCCTGAGGGCCACCAGTGCCTCCTACACCCACCAGCCACCTGCATCAGGTGCCCAAGGTCCTATTCCCTACAGTTACCTGTGCTGGGAGCCCAAGGACCACCTACACAACATCCCCCATGACTCACTCTAGAAAGGACATGCCCTCCAACTTGACACTGTGGACAGGCAATATCATCCCTGCTTCCCTCAACATCCCCCCCCCTCCCGCCACTGGGGCTAGTACCCACTCTGAACATCCCTGCACAGCCCTGCCCACCCTACACTTTCAGTGAGAGTTTCCACACCACTCATCCAGTGACCAAAAACCCAAGCAACCTTGCCATGATCACATAGTAATTGGCAGAGCACATACACAGTACCCAACCCAGTGACCACGGAGAATGCCCCCTGCACCCACAGCCAGGTGACTGGCTGGACAGGTACATCACTGCACCAGAAACTCCAGCTACATCCACGGCAGCCCCAAAAGACCAGTGAAGAGAGACCTGTACTCAAACACCCAGTTGTTGCCCCACCCACCTGGAGACAAGAGATGAGGGCTTCAGTGTGGCCAGATTAATGACTAGAGTAGCACACATGCCCAGCCTACGTGGCTATATAAAACAAAGTGCAAAAAAAAAAAATTCAGGATGCATCAAACAACAAATAAATAAATAATAACTTCTTGATGCCTTCGAGACAACAGACAATATCACATCACATACAGAAGCAGAACAAGATGGCTCTAGCAAGTAATTGAAATAAAGAACCAGAAAACCTTTTGGAGGAAGAAATGGCAATGGAACTACCTGATAAGGAATTCAAAATAATATACAAGGCTATTCAAAAAATGAACACAGAAACCAAGGAAAACACAGACAAAAAAAAAAGAGGAAAACAAAAACAAAATCAAGGAAAATAAGACAAAGCAATAAAAGAATTTAGGAAAACACTACAAGAACAAATTGACAAAAATAAATAGACAATTAGAAACCATACGAAAACAGCAACTAGAAATACAAAAGACTAACAATAAAATTCCAGAAATAGACAACTCAATAGAAGGTAATAGGAGTAGCATTGAAACTATTGAAGACAGAATAACCAAATTTGAAGACAAATCCCTTGACATCAATTTGTTTGAGGAAAAATCAGAAAGCACAATGAAGAAAATTGAAGAAATCCTAAGAAATATTTGGGACACTATCAAGAGGAGACATTTGCTCATGATAGAGGAAGGCAGTGGAAAATACAGAGAGAATTGTCAAAGATTGGTTTGTAGAAAACTTCCTTAATATCATGAAATATGACAAGATATCCATCCAAGAATCTCAATGAACTCCATACAGGAGAGAACCCAAAGTAAAGTAACCAAGACATGTCATAATTAAACTTGCCAAAACAAAAGACAAAGAAGGAATCCCTCAGAGCAGCTCAGGAAAAATGAAGACACAACTACAAGGGGGAACCAACAAGACTAAGCTCTGATTATATGGCAGAAAGAGAAACCCTGCAGGCAAGATGGCAATGGGATGACATATATAAAACCTTGAAAAAAAATTGCCAACCAAGAATTATATAGCCAGCAAAATTGTCTCTAAAATAGATGGCAAAATTATGACAGATCCAGTTAAACAGAAATTAATAGAATTTGTAAAAACCAGACCAAACTTGTAAGAAATACTAAAGAGAATCATCCAAATAAAGACCCAACAACATCAGAAAATAGCCTGAGACTGTATGCAGGACAGCATCAGCCGGGTACCAAACCAGGTAAAGAATTATCAAAAATAAAACAAAGGTAAAATACTGAAAACAGTGAACCAGAGATGCCAATTTGTAAATAAGGACAATGTCAAAGCAAAAAAGAGGAAGTAAACAGTGTGGTTATAGTACTTTCATGTGGAGAGGATGTCAAGGTGATAATAAGAAATAAAAGACTGGTTTAAACTTAGGAAGATAAAGGTGAATTTCAAAATAACCACAAAAAATTTAACAAACCTACTCATTAAAATAAAAAAGAAGAAAAACATACTCAGTAAATACAAAATCAACAATCAAAGATATTAATGGAAAATCCACAAATAAAAATAACACAGATAATTAAGCGGAACAAAGGACCCATCAACACTACAAAAAAAGAAAAAAGAAGACAACAAAGTGACAGCAGTAAATGCATAACTGTCAATAATCACACTGAATATAAATGGCTTAAATGTACCAGTAAAGAGACAGAGAGTGGCAAAATGTATTTAAAAACAAAAGTCCTATCCATATGCCATCTACAAGAGACACACCTTAGATAAAAAGACATACACAAAATTTAAAAGATGGAAAATATAAATCAAACAAACAATAACCAAAAAAGAGCAGGAGTGGCAATAATAACCTCTAAATAAGAGACTTGAAGGCAAAATCCACCATAAAAGATGAGGAAGGACATTATATAATGATAAAAGTGTTAATCTACCAGCAGGACTTAACTGTAACAAATATATATGAACACAATGACAGGCTCCAAAATACACAAAGCAAACTCTAACAGCCTTGAAAAGAGAAATAGGGAGTTCCACAATAATAATAGGAGACTTCAACACACCACTTTTGGTGAAGTACAGAACATCTAGAAAGAAACTGAACAAAGATACCCAGACCAAACTAAACAACCCAGTGCAGAACATCTAAATGCCACAATCAACCACCTCAGCCTCATAGACATATACAAGATTCTCCACCCAACAGCAGCAAAGCATACATTCTTTTCCAATGCACATGGAACATTCTCCAGAATAGACCATATTTTAGGCCACAAAGCAGACCTTAACAAAATCCAAAACATGGAAATAATACAAAGCATTTTCTTTGATCATAAGGCAGTAAAGTAGAAATCAATAACAGGAATAGCAAGAGAAAAAAAATCAAATACATGGAAACTCAATAACAAAAAAAAATAATTAAAAAGCCTCCTTAAAAATCACTGGGTAATAGAAGAAACCAAAGATGGAGAAAAAAAAAAACTCCTAGAATCAACTGAAAATGAAAACACATCTTACCAAAACCTTTGGAACACAGCAAAAGCTGTGCTCAAAGGTCAATTTATAGGAATAAATGCACACATCAAAAAAGAAGAAAAGGTAAAAATCAAAACACTAGCCTTCCAAATTGAACAAATAGGAGAACAGCAAAAAAAGCCCACAGTCCTCAGAAGAAAGGACATAATAAAAATTAGAGCAGAAATAAATAGAGAACAGAAAAACAATAGAATCAACAAGACCAGAAGTTGGTTCTTTGAAAGGATCAACAAAATCAACAATCCACCAGCCAAAGTGACAAAAGAAAAGCAGAAGTGGAAGCAAATAACCTGGATAAGGAATGAGATTAGTGACATTACAACAGAACCAATTGAAATAAAAAGGATCATAACAGAATAGTATGAAAAATTTTACTCTGGCAAATATGAAAACCTAGAGGAAATGAACCAATTTCTAGAAACACATTACCTACCTAACTTAACACAAACTGAGGAAGAAAAACTGAGAAGGCCTATAACAAGTAAAGAGATTGAAGAGGTAATTAAAAAAAAAAAAATTCCTAGTCTGGACGGCTTCACTGGAGAATTCTACCAAATATTCAGAGAAGAACTCACACCAATACTGCTCAAAATATATCAAGTATAGAAATGGAAGGTACACTCTCAAATTTGTTCTAGGAAGCTGACATAACCCTGATACGAATGCCAGGCAAAGACACTACAAAAAAGAAAATTACAGACCAATATCTCTCATGAATATAGATACAAAAATTCTCAACAAAATTCTAGCCAATAAAATTCAACAGCATATGAAAAAATAATACATCACCACCAAGTGGAATTCATACCAGGCATAGAAAAAAAAAAAATTTTTTTTTTTTTTTATGCAAGGATGGTTCAACATTAGAAAATCAGTCAATGTAATCCACCATATAACTAAAACAAAATAATTGAAAAATGGTGAAAAGGCATTTGGTAAAGCCCAGTACCCATTCCTGATAAAAACTCTCAGGAAAATAGGAATAGAAGGAAAATTTCTCAACATAATAAAGAGCATTTACATAAAACCAACAGCCAACATTGTTCTCAATGGAGAGAGACTAAAAGAATTCCCCGAGAACATGAGCCAAACAAGGATGTCCTTTATCACCACTCTTATTCGACATTGTGATGAAGTCCTACCTAGAGAAAGAAAGCAAGAAAAATAAATAAAAGGTATCCAAATTGGTAAGGAAGAAGTAAAATTACACATTCACAGGTGATATGATCCTACACACAGAAAACCCTAAAGATTCCATAAAAAAGCTACTGGAACTAATGGAAGGATTCAGTGAAGTAGCAGGATACAAGATAAACATAAAAAAATCAGTTGGATTCCTCTATACCAACAATTAGAACTTCGAAAAGGAAACCAGAAAAACAATACCATTTAGAATAACCCCCCAAAGCTAAAATACTTAGGAATAAATCTAGCCAGGGGCGTAAAAGACCTGTATAAAGAAATACAAAACACTACAACAAGAAATCAAACGAAACCTATGTAAATGGAAAAATCATACCATGCTCAGGGATGGGAAGACTCAATATTGTGAAAATGTCAATACTACCCAAAGTGATCTACAGATAAAATGCAATCCCAAACCAAATTCCAACAGCATTCTTTAACGAGATAGAAAAGTTAATCACCAACTTTATATGCAAAGGAACAACACCCTGGATGAGTAAAGCATTATTGAAGAAGAACAAAGTAGGAGGCCTCACAGAACTGATCTCAGAACCTACTAAATAGCCACGGTAATCAAAACAGCCTGGTACTGGTTCAATGACAGACACATAGACCAATGGAACAGAAGTGAGAACCCAGATGTAAGTCCATCCACCTACAGACAGCTGATCTTTGACAAAGAGCCAAAGTCCATTAAACAGGGGGAAAGACAGTCTCTTTAACAAATGGTGCCAGCAGAACTGGATGTCCACTTGTAAAAAAAAAAAATGAAACAGGACCCATACCTCACACCATACACAAAAAACTAACTCAAAATGAATCAAAGACCTAAATATAAAACCTGAAACAATAAAGATTATGGAAGAAAAAAATGGGGACAACACTAGAAAAAAAAAGGCCCTAAGATATGGCATAAATAGAACACTAAACATAACTAAAAATGTTTAGAAACAGCAGAAGATGTACTAGATAAATAGGGTATCCTAAAAATTAAACACGCTTATCAAAAGACTTCTCCAAAAGAGTACAAAGAGAACATACAGAGTGGGAAAAATTTTTTTGACTATGACATTGACAAGGTTCTAATATCTAAAATATGTAGAAAACTTCAAGACCTCAGCAACAAAAAAGACAAACAATCCAATTAAAAATGGACAAGGGGTATAAACACTTCGCCAAAGAAAACATTCGGATGGTTAGCAAACACATGAAGAAATGCTGGGAATCATTAGCAATTAGAGAGATGCAAATTAAAACTACAATGAGATCTTACCCCAACATTACTAGCACTAACCAAAAAACAGAACGTAACAAATGTTGGAGAGGTTGTAGTGAGATTGGAACTCTAATGCACTGCTGGTGAGACTGTAAAATGGTGCAACCACTGTGGTAAACAGCATGGCCCTTCCTTTAAAAGCTAGAAATAGAAATACCATATGACTCAGCAATCCCACTCCTAGGTATATACCCTAAAGAAATAAAAGCTGTGACATAAATAGACACATGCACACCCATGCTCACTGCAGCATTATTCACAATAGCAAAAAGATGAAAACAGCCTAAGTGCCCATCAACTGATGAATGGATTAACAAATCATAGTTACACAAATGGAATACTATTCAACGATAAAGAATGATGTCAAATCCACAAAACATCTCACAACATGGAAGAATTTATAGGGCATTATGCTGAGTGTAATAAGTTAATCACAAAAGGACAAATATAGCATGAGATCTCTGCTATAAAGAAACAAGAAAAGGTTTATGCACAGAAGAAAAAAAAAATTCTTTGATGGTTTCCAGGGATGGGAGAGGAGGGAGAGAAATGAACAAATAGAAGATGCGTGTTAATATTGGTGAAGGAGAGGCAATAGGCCATATGGGGGAAGTCAGCAAAACATGACCAAGGCATGGGTGGACATTGAGAGAAATGCAAGACAAAGGGCAATAACGGTAATTACTACAGCATGGACAATCCTGCAACAATAGTATTGACGGACAGTAATTGACAAATGGGTACATAAGTAGGTACGTATGCCAAGAGGTGTGGGAGGGTATACTGGAACACACCCACCTGCAGATATAGTTTTGGTAGTTGAATATTTCTACATATGTAACTGTATTCACTGGCATCGAGTCAATTCTGACTGTAGTGACCCTATATGACAGAGCAGAACTGCCCTACAGGGTTTTCAAGGGGTGGCTGTGGATTGGAACTGCTGACTTCTAGTTAGCATACAGACTGTTAACCACTGTGCCACTAGGGCTCCTGCATAATGGTGCTGCTTACATATTAATATAGACAATACAGCACACAAATCAGGGCAACTTCTTAGACACAACCCAACACCTTGTGGGGTGAAGGTCCTAGGCTCAAAAGTGAAGGACCTCAGAGTCACGGGACATCTATGTCAATTGGCACAACATGGTTCATAAAGACAAAACTCTGCATCCTACTATGTAGTGTCAGGATTCTTAAAAACGTGTAAATGGCCATCTAATACATGACTATTTGTCTCTTCCTGTCTGGAGCAAAAGAGAGTGAAGAAAAGCAAAGACTCAATGCAGCAATTAGTTCAAAGGACTAACAGAGCACATGAACCACAGCCTACATGACTCCAAGACTAGAAGAACTAGATGGTACCCAGCTACCACTACCAACCACTCTGACTGGGATCACAACAGAGGGTCTTAGACAGAGAGGGAGAAAAATTGTAGAACAAAAAATCAAGTTCACAAAAAAGACCAGACTTACTTGTCCAACATAGACTGGAGGAACACCCCCAGACTATGGCCCTAAGACACCCTTCTGAACTGGAATAGAAGCCGTTCCCAGAGATCACTTTTCAACCATACTGTACACCAAACCCAAACCAAACCTGCTGCGGTAGAGTCGATTCCGACTCATAGCGACCCTATAGAAAAGAGTAGAACTGTCCCATAGGGTTTCAAGGAGCACCTGGCAGATTTGAACTGCCGACCTTTAGGTTAGCAGCCGTTGCACTTAACCACTACGCCACCAGGGTCTCCATACTGTACACAGTCCCATAAAATAAACAATAATACCTGAGAAGAATATGCTCCTTAGAACAGTCAATTATACGAGATCAGAATATTTGCCCAAAATCAGAGATGAGAAGGCAGAAATGTTTAGAAAATCAGGATGAAAGTAAACAGGGTAACTAGAATGTAAATGAGGAGAGTGCTGACACACTGTGGGGAATGAAAATCAATGTCATGGAATACTTTATGGACAAACTATTGAACGGGAAACTAATTTGCTCTGTAAACTTTCACCTAACGCACTTTTTTTTCATTCGAGCTTTATATATTGTGAAATCTAAAAAAAAAAGAAATGCTAAAACTGAAAAGAGTTGTTGGATATTTTTAAAACATAGACCCTCAGATGCAATGTCACAATATTTTAGGAATTTGCTGGCCATTTTGTACAGCGATGCCAGAATCAGTTAAGTATGGTAATACACATCAAGCCAAATCCAGGCAGGTAGAAATTGAGAGAAGGAATGTTTGAGTGAAAATGAGATATCATTGCCCTGCCACATCAGAATGTATTGACACTCTCAAGTGGGCTCAGGACCCCATAGCACAATACAGAGAGTATGAGCTCATCCTCAATTCTAACAGCTGGAGTTTACACTCTAAGAATAGTTCTGAAAAAAATAAAACAAGAACTTGTGTTTTCCTTCCAAGTAACATAGACCATAAGATGAGTATTTAGGCCAGGTTTTCTTGGTAATTCAGACATTATTGACACATTTGTGACTAACTAGATGAAAAACAATACATTCTGTGACCAAAATGATGTTAATATGCTTTTCTTTTTTACAAAAAATGAAACTACTGATAATTAATAAAACAGTATGTGGTTTATCTATAAAGTCATCTCCTTGTACTTCTTTGAGAATAATTTACTTCTCAAAAAATCTCAATTCAAATTATATTTTCTGGTTGACTTTCAAGATCTGCACGTGTCTTTCGTAAGTCTAAGTGAGGACCTCACTGAAGGAAATGCATTCCTGTAACCAGTTCTTCTCTGACCTCATCTTTCTGAAAGGGTACACCTGGGCACTAGTGACTTTAAAAGATATTCCCTAGTTCCAAAAAAAAAAAAAAATCTAGATCTAGAAAAGGGCTTAGAAAAAGAATTTAATCTCCTTATCATAAAAATGAGGATTCAAACCCAGAAAGATAAAATTATTTCCTCAAGTTCAGATTTTCTACTCCAACTTGAAGGTACCTTCTGTCATTCACAGTTGTGCTACCATTTTGTCCAGCCAAATTCTCCACCTCTGAAGGGCTGCACAGTTGTATATGGAGTGAGAAGCAAACCTTAATGGGTTTTAGACAGAACAAGTGCCCCCTGAAGGACTGCTTTCAGTGCAGTGAAGCCCCACCTTCACATCTTCTCCTGGATATGTAGAATTATGGAATGTAACCAGGAGGCAGAATTGGGTAAGAGAGAAGAGGGCTAGGGGAAAGCCATGCTCTGTGAAACCACAGCCAGTGCTCACATTCTGGTCTGTTGGGCCAGATGTTCAATCTGAGAACTGCCTTGGCTGCCTTTGGAGCCCTTACAACAGAGAGCAAGTCTACTGATACTAGATCATTCTAACACTGGAGCATACACCTTTTGGTTATATTCCCTCTACACCAGAATGAGAAAAAAATAACCTCCTCCTCACTTGACCAAGCCTTCTGCTATGAATTCCTGGAGAAAGGAGAAGAGTTATCACACAAGCCATAAGGGTGGTGCACTAGACTTAAAACAGTGACTGTTCTTAAGTGTGACACCGCCTCTCTCTCTAGCCTTCTTTTCCAAATATGCACATTTCTTGCTCCACATTCTCTCTCAGAGAGAAAAATTACTGGTATTCCAGGAACTTATTCTTGGCTGAAGGATGCCTCTGTATCCCCTATAAAAGATTGATGTTAAATCATTTGCTTGATTCATAACCATGAACCTATCAAAAAACCAAAACCAAACTCGTTGCCATTGAGTCAATTCCGACTCACAGTGACCTTATAGGACAGAGTAGAACTGCCCCATAGGGTTTCTAAGGAACAGTTCGTCAGTTCCAGCTGCCAACCTTTTGGTTAGCAACCAAGCTCTTAACCACTGTGTCACCAGGGCTCCATGAACCTATCTGCACCTGACATATTTGGATGTTGAAGATCACTGGAAAGATAAAAATCTCTAAGGGCAACACTGGATGGCCATAGTCCAAGCTTTGCCCAGCTTACCATCACATGTGCAACCAGCCAACCATTCTAGGTCTCTCTGGCAGTATTTCTGTCAGCGATCATTATAACTTTATTACACTCCCTTTCGGCAAGTCATGAGTTTTTACAGCCAAATTACAAGTCTGTTTACAGTTAAGTGGCAGCAAGTACTTTTAACGCAAGTAGTATAGATATTTTTACAACTGAGTTTGCACCATCAGAAACACACAAAGTATACAGGCAGGGCCCGGAACACTGGTGAGGCTGTTTAGGGTTCAACTAAATAAGGCAAATAAAGAGACTTTGTATTTGCCTGATGGAGACAGATCCCCATCAGACAAGGCTTGGATTAGATTTCCAAACCATGAGGTCTTTGTATATATGCCAATGATGGGTTAATCCTATAGTTTAAGAAACATAATTTGCTTAAATAGCTGAACCAAAATTGGGGTAATTACATTGCAATTTTTAAAAATTATTTGGAAGCTGAAGACATATTATTGTGGTTAGGTAGAAGATGGGGGTTTTAGGATTGGTGACCTAAATATAAATAACAACCCTTTCTTAAAACACATATTTAATTTCCTCCTCTATTCTTTGTTGATGGCTACATTCCAGATTTAGTATAAGATGATTAAAATGTTTGAGCTTTATCATTTCAACCCGTTTGCTTGAATAACAGTGGCTGACAATATTTTTAGCATGGTAAATAGTTTGATCAGTTTCAATTAAAATCTCTGTAATTTCATGGAGTGAGAAGTTCAATTATGAAGAAACTTCTAATAGGATAAGGGATTGTCAAACATTTTTAGTGATAGAATCACTCAGAACTGTTTGAGAACTGTGATAAATACAGGCATTAAGAAAAAAAAAAGCTAATAGTATTGAGTCAAACCCCTTTACTTTAGTCCCTTGGGGCATAAGAATGATTCTCCCACCATTGCCAAGCAGAAAGAAAGCCTCATCTATGGGAAGAATGCGACTCCCAACACTATGTGTATCTGCAAAGAGATTTCTGTGTTGATTTAAAACATTTTAAGCTTTTGATTACAATTTGGAGAATATGTTTTCTTGCATACAAGCAGAAGGCCAAGTTATTAATGAAAGGAGTTATAATTCATTTTTAAGATGATCAATAGAGAAGGTGTAGTTTCCATACATGCTTGAAATAAAAAGAATTTAAGGGGACATGACGGAGTCAAATTGAAGAAAATAAACTTGGCCTTCATTTTGGAAAACTGCTAAGTCTAAAATAAATGTAGGGACAAGTGCAAAAGGTAGAAGAACAGTGAATTTTTTTTTTTTTGATTCTGACAAAGTATAATATGACCACTAAACAAATGGGAGAAGAGAGAGAAGAGAAAATAGAATAAGTGCATTGACTGTTGCATAAGAAATAGGAGTCGAATGAAAACATTTGCTACATAATTTAAAGTTGACAATCCAAATAACAGAATCTTCCTGAAGAGAGAGCTCTTCCAGTAAGTATTCTTGGCCTCACAGAGATTCAAAATGGTTCTTTTTTTCCATCACAATGGAGCTAATACCAGGAGCCATGGGCTCACCTGGATGATTCGTTGTTCCTACAACAGGCTGGGACTTGAGTTCAGGATACCACAAGTTGCCATTGAGTCAACTCCGACTCATGGTGACCCCATGTGTGTCAGAGTAGAACTGCACTCCATAAGGTTTTCAATGTCTGTGATCTTTTGTTCTAAGGCACCTCTAGGTGTACTCAACTACCAACCTTTTCAATTAGTAGCCCAGTGCTTAACCATTTATGCCGTCTAGGTGGGTAGGGACTTCTGAGTTCAGGAGGAAGATGGAAGTAAGGATAAATTCCTCAGGAGAAGTACTTGTCCTAAATATGAGTGTGTGTGTGTGTGTGTGTGTGTTGAAAATTTGAGAGTGGTGACTTGACTTTCTGATTCAGGATCATGGGATTTACTGGCTTCTGAATTCCTCATGAGCACACAAATGATGAAGTAATTTCTCAGCTCAGAAATGCTATATCAACATATTGACTTAGCTCACCTACTATTGTGTTATGTGTAGCATTCCCAGACAGAAAGCAACATCACTGAGACTAAATTCTGTAAGGAGTGGTGCTTAATCTAACTTTTACCTCTCTGCGTGCTGAAATTCTGATTCTAAGTGTTAGATGGGACCCATGAATAATAGGTATGATAATATTAGTTTAATATGGCCAACATTAACTGAGTTAACGTTCTATGTCAGGCAACTCGCTGTGCTTGTAAAGCACTAAAAACAGTACCTAAATGTAGTTAAAGTTTAACTATTATTATTTTTATATGCATTGCCTCATCTAATGCTCACGAAAAGACCCTATGAAATAGGCGTTATTACTCTTCCCATTTCACAGCTGAAAAAACCGAAACTGAGATGAAGCCTATTATATTGCCCAGTGTCACATGGCTAGTAGGCTGCAGAAAGAAAACATCGTGAATCCGAATTTGTTTAAGATCACAACCCATTCACTTAACCACTGTGATATTTCTGGATGGGATCTATAACTCTGCATTTTACTAAAGAGGAGGAGAGAATGTTGGCAATGCCCAGAAACACTACATTTTATCAGTTATAATCTAAGATAAAAGCCCAACATAATATTCAGCAAATTGAGATCCTTTCTTATAAGGGAGGAATTAATACTTTTCTTTAATTTTTAACATTAGTAAATACAGATCTAGTTCCATTACTTCACTATTTTCAAATTCATTATTATACAATTCAATGAATTCAAATTTCAAATATTTCAAAATGTTCACAAGATATACACAAACCAGTGAGAAAAAGACTCACATCCAGCCTTAACCTAGAAGAAAAAAGGAAAAAGTATCACCAGAAAAATTACTTCAAAATATGGACCCCAAATATTTGAAAAAGTTTACTAGTGATCAAAGAAATGCAAATTAAAGCATTGACAAAATATTAGCTTATTCTATCAGATTGGCATTTTAAAAAAAATTTTAATGCATAGTGTTGTATAAGGGGTATGAGGAAAGAAAGACTTTCATATGCTTTTGTCATTACAAGTAATTTGGAGAGCAATTTGGCAAGTTATCTAAAAAAATGTACAAGCTGCACTCTTTGATTCAGCATTTTTTCTTCATCTGGGAATTTAAGAAATATAAAAATATTTAGCAAGAGTATACATTAAAAAAGAAACACCAAACCCATTGCCATTGAATTGATTCCGACTCAGAGGGACCCTATAGGACAGAGTAGAACTGTTCCATATGGTCCAAGGAGCACCTGATGAATTCAGACTGCTGACCTTTTAGTTACCAGTCATAGCTCTAAACCACTACAGCCACCATGGTTTCATATAGTATACATAATACAGTATACACACCCAGTGCCGTCGAGTCGAGTCGATTCCGACTCATAGCAACCCTATAGGACTGAGTAGAACTGCCCCATAGAGTTTCCGAGGAACGCCTGGTGGATTCAAACTGCCAACCCTTTGGTTAGCAGTCGTAGCACTTAACCACTATACCACCAGGGTTTCCACAGTATACATAGCTGCCAGAATTTTATAGTAATGCCTAAGAAGAGGATTGGTTAAGTGAATTTTGGAAGATCCCTACAATTAAATATCCCGTGGCTATTACAACACAGTAGAATATTTATAGCTGTAGAAAGTCACAATGGATTATTAAAGAAAAAATGAACTTGCAAAGTAGTATGGTCTTTACGAGTTGCATACTTACATATGTGCTTTTCTGTATGTGTGTGATATTTAAATTTTTAATGTTACTATAGATGATATGGTTCCATTTTTGAAATATATACATGAATATATGCAAGGGAAATCTCTGGAATGGAATGTCCTAAAATACCCACAAGACTATTTCAGGGTTGCCCTTTATATTTTCTTCCTTTTTCTTATGTGCTTTTTCTATAATGAGCATATGCTGCAAGCATAATAATAAAAGTTTATTAAGTAAAAGAGAGAGGAGATCCAATAATCTTGTGGCAGAAATACAGCCTCACACATTTCCAAAGTCAACAATTCCTTCTTGGGTCACCTAGGTTAGAACTATGCGGTGGACAGGCTGAGGTCTGGAAATAAATAGATCACTTGGAAAGCCCAGCAGAACATAGGAGCAATCCCACTGGCCACTCGATGTTTGGTTTCAGAGTGTGACTTGTACAAACGGCGTGTGCTTCACCTGCCTCTTATGACTTACTACTCTGCTGTGTGGTTCCATTTAACCCCGCGGGTGCACTCAGTTCCTGCTCATGGGCCATGGGCCAATGTTTAGTTACGGAGTGTTGCTTTATTTTATAATAGTCAAAGTTGATTACTAGATGCAGTGAAACATAAAGACAACTGAGGCGTGTACTGCTGATCTTCCTTGCTCCATCACATGGAGGACAGGGGTACAGAGAAAAACCTTAAACAGCATGTTGTTGTCGTTGTTAGCTGCCTTCGAGTTGGCCCCCAACTCATGGTGACCTCATGCACAATGAAAAATACTTCCTGGTCCTGTATGGTCCTCATTAGACTGTTGTAATTGGCTGATTTTCAGAAGTAGAATGCCAGGCCTTTCTTCCCAGTCTCAGTCTGGAAGCTCCCTTGAAACCTGTTCAGCATCATAGCAACATGCAAGCCTCCATGGACAAATGGGTAGTGGTAGCACATGAAGTACATTTGCTGAGAATCTAACCCAGGTGTCCCACATGGAAGCTGAGGATTCTACCACTGAACCACCCAGTGTGATTGCCCTTTACTAATGGCTGCCTTTGCTCAGCTTTTCTTTCTGCTCATCTTCATCTGGAGTTCTGTTTTCTGATTATTACCTGCTTCCAGATATTTCATGAGAGTTTTCAACTAGGCCACTTGTCTGGTTTTTCTGGCACCTTCCTGACAACCTGACTCCAAGGTTATGAGGTAGTTTGGACTCATCTAGTAACTTTATCAGGAAGGTTTTCAGAAGAGTGAATTCGTCCGAACGAAATTCCTACAGAGTGGCGGGTTTCAGAGCCAATTTGTCTGAGTCTAAAAACAGCAACTTGGTTAGACAGGGCTCCACCCAAGGCTGTCTTCCAGGGATGTATATGCTCATATTACCAGCTGACTTCTTCAGTCGGGGTTCGACTAGCTAACTCACTTTTCGTTTGTCTTGTTGGAAGCTGGCAACAAGAGGGAGAGCATCCAAATAGGTGGAAAATTTCAATCCAATCCAGCTGCTCTGATATTAACCTGGATGCAGGGTTTTGTCTGATTTTCAAACCTGGAAAGTGCTTTTACAAGGCCCAACAGCCCACAAAGGAGAATTTTGTAAGGGGCCCATTGAATAGATGAGGAGTCTGCAACAGGAAGCAATCACAGGCTTATCCAGAAATTCATATCAAGATGTAGATGAAAGATTAAGACCATGGATGATAGATGTTAGATCAAGATATGAGAAAGATGGCAAAATGCCCAGTCTGAGAAGATTAACTTTTAATGGATGATGGCAAGAATTCACAAACTTTTTGGTTGGCACTTGCTCCAAAAACAAAAAACTCATTGCCATCGAGTTGATTCTGACTCATAGTGACCCTATAGGACAGGGTAGAACTGCCCATACGGTTTCCAAGGAGCACCTGATGGATTTGAACTGCCAACCCTTTCATTACAGCCGTAGCTCTTAACCACTACATCACCAGGGTTTCCTGGTACTTGCTAGCTACAGAAAATAGCGAACTTATCATATGTTGGGTTTAAAAGGTATTGAGATCCTTGCCTACATGTTACATGAACCATTTTTACAACGAGATACCAACTTGGAGGTTGACCCATGTTTATAGGGTATATTGCAATGCGAACTGAGAGAAGGGGACAAAGTGGTATTTGGAAAGGAAGTGATGAGAAAGAAGAAAGCATGTCTGTGTGCCTAGTATTGGCCAAGGGAACTAGGGCCCAGTATGACTGACACCATTGCTTTGGTGCATTTGGCAGATGGCCATCAGCCTTTCTTTTATTTGGCTTCCTAGCTTACTCCATTGCTTTTCCACCCATTGATCACTGCTTAATAATTATGGTAATCCCATGGCTCCTATTCTACAGAGCAGGGAGCATACTTTATCTTTCTTTAATCCAATATGCATCATAGCCTATGGCACATGACAGATTCCAAATACATTCATTAATTTGGTATTTATTTAATGATTGCTTTTTACATGCTGAAAACAATGGTAAACCCTGGAAAAAATCAAGATGCCTTTACAGAGAAATTTGTAGTTGTTATCATTATTAGTATTTTTGTACCAAAGACCTTATTGACACTGGATTGTGATTTAGGGAAAGAAGTGGAAACTCAAAGGAGGAGGGTATTCTGATGAAAGGTGCTAAAAATAAACCTGTGTTTTATTGATGTCTACCTTTGTACCCCTACCTTCCGCCTTCCAGACCCTTCTCCATCAACAAAGCTTGCAGGTATAAATTTCCCTTCTCCCCAAGGTGACTTTTTCCTTGGGATATTGCTTACGGATAGGGAAAGACTAAAAGACTAGAAAGAATAAACAACAAAGCAAAAAATGCAAAACAAGCAAGCAAGCAATCAACCCACTGAAAACTTTTATGAAGTCCTAGGTTATTTTTTTTTGTTGTGATTGCCAGTTAAAAAATATATATAGATGGAGCAGGAGGCGGAGCCAAGATGGCGGACTAGGCAGACGTTACCTCGGATCCCTCTTACAACAAAGACACGGAAAAACAAGTGAATCGATCACATACATAACAATCTACGAACTCTGAACAACAAACACGGATTTAGAGACGGAGAACGAACTAATACGGGGAAGCAGCGATAGTTTCCAGAGCCTGGAGCCAGCGTACCAGTCAGGTACGGCACAAGGACAGAGACCTGCTCCACCCCCCTGAACTAACCCCGGGAGGGGGACCAGCCGGTTCCACGGGCGGCGTGGGACGCAGCCAGTAGGAGAAGTCCCCGGGAGGCAGTGACTGATCTTGGAGCAGAAAGAGCAGCATCCGAGCCGGGGAACCGTCCCGCAGGGATTTAGACTGCTCGCAGCGGATTTTCTGGAAAAACTAGTTTCCCAGTGATGGCTCGGAGACAACAATCCATATCAAACCACTTAAAGAAGCAGACCGTGACAGCTTCTCCAACCCCCCAAACAAAAGAATCAAAATCTTTCCCAAATGAAGATACAATTTTGGAATTATCAGATACAGAATATAAAAAACTAATTTACAGAATGCTTAATGATATCACAAATGAAATTAGGATATCTGCAGAAAAAGCCAAGGAACACACTGATAAAACTGTTGAAGAACTCAAAAAGATTATTCAAGAACATACTGGAAAAATTAATAAGTTGCAAGAATCCATAGAGAGACAACATGTAGAAATCCAAAAGATTAACAATAAAATAACAGAATTAGACAAGACACTAGGAAGTCAGAGGAGCAGACTCGAGCAATTAGAATGCAGACTGGGACATCTGGAGGACCAGGGAATCAACACCAACATAGCTGAAAAAAAATCAGATAAAAGAATTAAAAAAAATGAAGAAACCCTAAGAATTATGTGGGACTCTATCAAGAAGGATAACCTGCGGGTGATTGGAGTCCCAGAACAGGGAGGGGGGACAGAAAACACAGAGAAAATAGTTGAAGAACTTCTGACAGAAAACTTCCCTGACATCATGAAAGACGAAAGAAAGGATATCTATCCAAGATGTTCATCGAACCCCATTTAAGATTGATCCAAAAAGAAAAACACCAAGACATATTATCATCAAACTCACCAAAACCAAAGATAAACAGAAAATTTTAAAAGCAGCCAGGGAGAAAAGAAAGGTTTCCTTCAAGGGAGAATCAATAAGAATATGTTCTGACTACTCAGCAGAAACCATGCAAGCAAGAAGGGAATGGGACGACATATACAGAACACTGAAGGAGAAAAACTGCCAACCAAGGATCATATATCCAGCAAAACTCTCTCTGAAATATGAAGGCGAAATTAAGATATTTACAGACAAACACAAGTTTAGAGAATTTGCAAAAACCAAACCAAAGCTACAAGAAATACTAAAGGATATTGTTTGGTCACAGAACCAATAATATCAGATATCAGCACAACACAAGGTCACAAAACAGAACGTCCTGATATCAACTCAAATAGGGAAATCACAAAAACAAACAAATTAAGATTAATTAAAAAAAAAATACACATAACAGGGAATTATGGAAGTCAATAGGTAAAAGATCACAATAATCAAAAAGAGGGACTAAATACAGGAGGTATTGAACTGCCATATGGAGAGTGATACAAGGCGATATAGAACAATACAAGTTAGGTTTTTACTTAGAAAAATAGGGGTATATAATGAGGTAACCACAAAAAGGCATAACAACTCTATAACTCAAGACAAAAACCAAGAAAAACGTAACGACTCAACTAACATAAAGTCAAACACTATGAAAATGAGGATCTCACAATTTACTAAGAAAAACGCCTCAGCACAAAAAAGTGTGTGGAAAAATGAAATTGTCAACAACACACATAAAAAGGCATCAAAATGACAGCACTAAAAACTTATTTATCTATAATTACCCTGAATGTAAATGGACTAAATGCACCAATAAAGAGACAGAGAGTCACAGACTGGATAAAGAAACACAATCCATCTATATGCTGCCTACAAGAGACACACCTTAGACTTAGAGACACAAACAAACTAAAACTCAAAGGATGGAAAAAAGTATATCAAGCAAACAATAAGCAAAAAAGAAGAGGAGTAGCAATATTAATTTCTGACAAAATAGACTTTAGACTTAAATCCACCACAAAGGATAAAGAAGGACACTATATAATGATAAAAGGGACAATTGATCAGGAAGACATAACCATATTAAATATTTACGCACCCAATGACAGGGCTGCAAGATACATAAATCAAATTTTAACAGAACTGAAAAGCGAGATAGATACCTCCACAATTATAGTAGGAGACTTCAACACACCACTTTCGGAGAAGGACAGGACATCCAGTAAGAAGCTAAACAGAGACACGGAAGATCTAATTACAACAATCAACCAACTTGACCTCATTGACTTATACAGAACTCTCCACCCAACTGCTGCAAAATATACTTTTTTTTCCAGCACACATGGAACATTCTCTAGAATAGACCACATATTAGGTCATAAAACAAACCTTTGCAGAGTCCAAAACATCGAAATATTACAGAGCATCTTCTCAGACCACAAGGCAATAAAACTAGAGATCAATAACAGAAAAACGAGGGAAAAGAAATCAAATACTTGGAAAATGAACAATACCCTCCTGAAAAAAGACTGGGTTATAGAAGACATCAAGGAGGGAATAAGGAAATTCATAGAAAGCAACGAGAATGAAAATACTTCCTATCAAAACCTCTGGGACACAGCAAAAGCAGTGCTCAGAGGCCAATTTATATCAATAAATGCACACATACAAAAAGAAGAAAGAGCCAAAATCAGAGAACTGTCCCTACAACTTGAACAAATAGAAACTGAGCAACAAAAGAATCCATCAGGCACCAGAAGAAAACAAATAATAAAAATTAGAGCTGAACTAAATGAATTAGAGAACAGAAAAACAATCGAAAGAATTAACAAAGCCAAAAGCTGGTTCTTTGAAAAAATTAACAAAATTGATAAACCATTGGCTAGACTGACTAAAGAAATACAGGAAAGGAAACAAATAACCCGAATAAGAAATGAGAAGGACCACATCACAACAGAACCAAATGAAATTAAAAGAATCATTTCAGATTATTATGAAAAATTGTACTCTAACAAATTTGAAAACCTAGAAGAAATGGATGAATTCTTGGAAAAACACTACCTACCTAAACTAACACATTCAGAAGTAGAACAACTAAATAGACCCATAACAAAAAAAGAGATTGAAACGGTAATCAAAAAACTCCCAACAAAAAAAAGTCCTGGCCCGGACGGCTTCACTGCAGAGTTCTACCAAATTTTCAGAGAAGAGTTAACACCACTACTACTAAAGGTATTCCAAAGCATAGAAAATGACGGAATACTACCCAACTCATTCTATGAAGCCACCATCTCCCTGATACCAAAACCAGGTAAAGACATTACAAAAAAAGAAAATTATAGACCTATATCCCTCATGAACATTGATGCAAAAATCCTCAACAAAATTCTAGCCAATAGAATCCAATGACACATCAAAAAAATAATTCACCCTGATCAAGTGGGATTTATACCAGGTATGCAAGGCTGGTTTAATATCAGAAAAACCATTAATGTAATTCATCACATAAATAAAACAAAAGACAAAAACCACATGATCTTATCAATTGATGCAGAAAAGGCATTTGACAAAGTCCAACACCCATTCATGATAAAAACTCTTACCAAAATAGGAATTGAAGGAAAATTCCTCAACATAATAAAGGGCATCTATGCAAAGCCAACAGCCAATATCACTCTAAATGGAGAGAACCTGAAAGCATTTCCCTTGAGAACGGGAACCAGACAAGGATGCCCTTTATCACCACTCTTATTCAACATCGTGTTGGAAGTCTTAGCCAGGGCAATCAGGCTAGACAAAGAAATAAAAGGTATCCGGATTGGCAAGGAAGAAGTAAAGTTATCACTATTTGCAGATGACATGATTATATACGCAGAAAACCCTAAGGAATCCTCCAGAAAACTACTGAAACTAATAGAAGAGTTTGGCAGAGTCTCAGGTTATAAAATAAACATACAAAAATCACTTGGATTCCTCTACATCAACAAAAAGAACACCGAAGAGGAAATAACCAAATCAATACCATTCACAGTAGCCCCCAAGAAGATAAGATACTTAGGAATAAATCTTACCAAGGATGTAAAAGACCTATACAAAGAAAACTACAAAGCTCTACTACAAGAAATTCAAAAGGACATACTTAAGTGGAAAAACATACCTTGCTCATGGATAGGAAGACTTAACATAGTAAAAATGTCTATTCTACCAAAAGCCATCTATACATTTAACGCACTTCCGATCCAAATTCCAATGTCATATTTTAAGGGGATAGAGAAACAAATCACCAATTTCATATGGAAGGGAAAGAAGCCCCGGATAAGCAAAGCACTACTGAAAAAGAAGAAGAAAGTGGGAGGCCTCACCTTACCTGACTTCAGAACCTATTATACAGCCACAGTAGTCAAAACAGCCTGGTATTGGTACAACAACAGACACATAGACCAATGGAACAGAATTGAGAACCCAGACATAGATCCATCCACGTATGAGCAGCTGATATTTGACAAAGGACCAGTGTCAATTAACTGGGGAAAAGACAGCCTTTTTAACAAATGGTGCTGGCATAACTGGATATCCATTTGCAAAAAAATGAAACAGGACCCATACCTCACACCATGCACAAAAACTAACTCCAAGTGGATCAAAGACCTAAACATAAAGACTAAAACGATAAAGATCATGGAAGAAAAAATTGGGACAACCCTAGGAGCCCTAATACAAGGTATAAACAGAATACAAAACATTACCAAAAATGATGAAGAGAAACCCGATAACTGGGAGCTTCTAAAAATCAAACACCTATGCTCATCTAAAGACTTCACCAAAAGAGTAAAAAGACCACCTACAGATTGGGAAAGAATTTTCAGCTATGACATCTCCGACCAGCGCCTGATCTCTAAAATCTACATGATTCTGTCAAAACTCAACCACAAAAAGACAAACAACCCAATCAAGAAGTGGGCAAAGGATATGAACACACATTTCTCTAAAGAAGATATTCAGGCAGCCAACAGATACATGAGAAAATGCTCTCGATCATTAGCCATTAGAGAAATGCAAATTAAAACTACGATGAGATTCCATCTCACACCAGCAAGGCTGGCATTAATCCAAAAAACACAAAATAATAAATGTTGGAGAGGCTGCGGAGAGATTGGAACTCTCATACACTGCTGGTGGGAATGTAAAATGGTACAACCACTTTGGAAATCTATCTGGCGTTATCTTAAACAGTTAGAAATAGAACTACCATACAACCCAGAAATCCCACTCCTAGGAATATACCCTAGAGATACAAGAGCCTTCATACAAACAGATACATGCACACCCATGTTTATTGCAGCTCTGTTTACAATAGCAAAAAGTTGGAAGCAACCAAGGTGTCCATCAACGGATGAATGGTTAAATAAATTGTGGTATATTCACACAATGGAATACTACGCATCGATAAAGAACAGTGACGAATCTCTGAAACATTTCATAACATGGAGGAACCTGGAAGGCATTATGCTGAGCGAAATTAGTCAGAGGCAAAAGGACAAATATTGTATAAGACCACTATTATAAGATCTTGAGAAACAGTAAACCTGAGAAGAACACATACTTTTGTGGTTACGAGGGGGGAGAGAGGGAGGGTGGGAGAGGGTTTTTTTATTGATTAATCAGTAGATAAGAACTGCTTTAGGTGAAGGGAAAGACAACACTCAATACATGGAAGGTCAGCTCAATTGGACTGGACCAAAAGCAAAGAAGTTTCCGGGATAAAATGAATGCTTCAAAGGTCAGCGGAGCAAGCGCGGGGGTCTGGGGAGCATGGTTTGCAGGGACTTCTAAGTCAATTGGCAAAATAATTCTATTATGAAATCATTCTGCATCCCACTTTGAAATGTGGCGTCTGGGGTCTTAAATGCTAACAAGCAGCCATCTAAGATGCAGCAATTGGTCTCAACCCACCTGGAGCAAAGAAAAATGAAGAACACCAAGCCCACATGACAACTAAGAGCCCAAGAGACAGAAAGGGCCGCATGAACCAGAGACCTACATCATCCTGAGACCAGAAGAACTAGTTGGTGCCCGGCCACAATTGATGACTGCCCTGACAGGGAGCTCAGCAGAGGACCCCTGAGGGAGCAGGAGATCAGTGGGATGCAGACCCCAAATTCTCATAAGAAGACCAAACTTAATGGTCTGACTGAGACTGGAGGAATCCCGGCGGCCATGCTCCCCAGACCTTCAGTTGACACAGGACAGGAACCATCCCCGAAGACAACTCATCAGAAATGAAAGGGACTGGTCAGCGGGTGGGAGAGAGATGCTGATGAAGAGTGAGCTAATTATATCAGGTGGACACTTGAGATTGTGTTGGCAACTCTTGTCTGGAGGGGGGATGGGAGGATAGAGAGAGAGGGAAGCCGGCAAAATTGTCAAGAAAGGAGAGACTGAAAGGGCTGACTCAAGACGGGGAGAGCAAGTGGGAGTAGGGAGTGAGATGTATGTAAACTTATATGTGACAGACTGATTGGATTTGTAAACGTTCACTTGAAGCTTAATAAAAGTTATTATTAAAAAAAAAAAAAAAAAAAAAAACCCTATGGAGCACAGTTCTCCTCTGACCCATATGGGGTCACAAGAAGTTGGTATCAACTCTACAGCAACCAACAAAAACAATGTGTATACAGTCATGGGCCACATAACGTACATTTTGGCAATGTCTGTCTGCATATATGTCTGTGGTCCCATAAGGTTGTGTTTTTTTAATGGTTTTAAGGAGCCCTGGTGGTACAGTGGTTAAGAGCTTGGCTGCTAACCAAAAGGGTGGCAGTTCGAGTCCACCAGCTGCTCCTTGGGAATCCTGTGAGACAGTTCTACTCTATCCTATAGGGTTGATGGCAACAGGTTTTTTTTTGTTTTTTTTTTTTAATGGTTTTAAAGACCTCAAAAAAAAAAAAAAAAAAAAATATATATATATATTATTATAAACTTTGAGTACAGTTGAGAGCCAGTGACCTTATTTTAAATATTCTATTTGGGAGCTGCAGCAAGAACAATACACAGTGATTGTTAATGATACTCTAAGTCTGTTAACGCTATTACAGTAAGTTAAATACAATAGGCCATAAGTGATAGAAATTACCCAAACCCACTGCTGTTAAGTGAATTCCCTACTCATAGTGAGTTGACTGCCCCATAGGCTTTCCAAAGCTATAAATCTTTATGGAAGCAGATCGCCACATCTCTTTCCTACAGAGAGGTTGGAGGGTTCAAATGGGTTCAAATAGCTGGCAGCTGAGTGCTTTAAGCACTGCATCAGCAGGGCAGAATTAGTAAACAATAAATATTAGCTGAAACTGTGCCTACTGAAGGAGGAGCCCTGTTGGCACGATAGTTAAATACTTGGCTGTTAACTGAAAGGTCACTGATTTGAACCTACCAGGCTCCACAGGAGAAAGTTGTAGTAGTCTGCTTCCATAAAGATTGACAGCCTTAAAAATCCTCTGGGTCAGTTCTACCCTGTCCTATATAAGTCAGAATCAACTCTATAGCAATGGGTTTTTGGTTTTGGTGCCTACTGATCTTCTGGAAAAGAGTAAAGGAAAGGAAAGCAAGTTACCCAGATCAAGCCATGCTTGTTCCTAGCACCATCCTTTCCTTTTTCCCCCTTTTCTTCCGTTATTTCTTCATCTTCCTATTTATTTATTTAACTTAATGTGCCAGGCACTGTGCTGAGAATGTTGTAATAAACAAAATAATCAAGTCTCTTGCTTTCTGTGGTAGTGAACTGTGATAGGGCTACCAAAGAGTGGTCCTTCCCTGTTGAGAAATTAAATAGATTATCAAGAATTATCCAGATAAGCTGAATGACTGAATCTACATCTTTTCTACTACAGTACAAATCTTTGTATAAAGCAGGGTTTCTTAATTTAAGTACTACTGGTGTTTGGGACTAGATAATTTTTTGCTGTGAGAGGCTGTCTTGTGCATTATAGATTGTTTAACAGTACCTTTGGTCTCTACCCACTAGATGCCAGTAGCACCTCTTCTCCAATTGTGACAACCAAAAATGTCTCCAGACGTTACCAAATCCTCCCTGGGTGGAGGGCAAAATTACCTGATTCAGAGAGCTACTGGTATGAAGGAACCATGAAAAGGAGTTCTTGGCTCTGCTTCTCACATCCCTATGATTAGGAACGGACACTGAATGGATTCTACTAACTACGAATTTGTGCAGGAGGGAGGGTGTCGTGTGTGTGTGCGTGTGTCTGTGTGTGTGCCTGTGTACACATAGGTGTGTTGGCTAATTATAGGTGACGATTAATGAAAATGTTGAAAATTGCAGTTTAAGTCCTCTTGGTATTTTTTTCCTAAGCCCTCTTCCCCAAGGTCTTGCATATCAAGAAACAATATTGACTTTTATTTGACATATTTACAGCAGTGAGATTTATTGAAGAATAAATAACGCATCTGTTAAACTTACTGTGACAGCTAGCTTTTCTTTTTGTAAAAACCTAGACCATACGCATTATTCTGCAAAAATGCTAATTCAATGTTTACAATAGCTATCTTCCTATTAGCTTTAGATTGGCTAAATTTATGTTACATTATGCTTGCATTTAGTGTGTTATTTGTAAAGTCTTGCCCATTTTACAGGGCTGGGATCATACTTTTACTAATTCAAATGATTTTAGAGGTTTAGAGTTGTTGTATCTTCCTTTTATGACATATTATTGCCTGTATCTATGATTTATTTGCTGCTGAGCCCTTGGTCAGGAACACAACTCCCAATTATACAACCAATTATAACATTGTTCTGTGGGAAAAAATCAGCGGCTGAAACTGTTGACGAAGTATAATCAAAAAGAGCAGCTTAATATCAGGTAAACCAAAACTGAAATTATTTTTGGTAGATAATTACCAATGTTCATATCACATGTCCTAAGTAACTGCATCTATCATTGATTTATATTGTGCAGTTTCTTGTGCTGGATGGGGCCATACTTGTAGCTTTTTTGTGATCAAGATGGCCAATTGGTAAGAACTGTTTTGAACAAATTCCAAATTAAAAATGATTGCTTTGTTACTGCATGATACAATAATCTGGAGTCCTAAAGACTACTCGTTCAGGCAATTAAGCATATTTTAAAAATTGACTTAATTTCTATACTTCTATGCTAATTGGTTTCCATAATAGAATGCCATTTTGCTTTTGGTTAACCTACAAGATATCAATATTTCATAGTAGTGTTTAGGTACCTCATGCACTCATCCGAGAGCACACCCCTAATCTAATTGCTCCAGTTTCTGCCAACCTTACTATACTTTCAGAATTCTGAATTTCTAGGTTATAGGACATCACTGACCCACCTTTGAAGAACACACCATTGGAGGTGGGGCTGAGAAGATGGAGAAACGCCATCATATTCAACATACACATTGATTTTATAACACATCCTGTTTCAGAAATATCAGAATGGAAAACAACACACATCTTAGAACTAAGAAAATTGCACCATATCCCAAATCTCTATTAAAAAAAAAAAGCCAAACCTGTTGCCATTGAGTCGCTTCTGACTCATAGCAACCCTATAGGATAGAGTAGAACTGCCCCATAGACTTTCCAAGGAGTGCCTGGTGGATTTGAACTGCTGACCTTTTGGTTAGCAGTCGTAGTTCTTAACCGCTACATCACCAGGGTTTAGCCCATTCCAAATAAACATACGATTTCAATAAAAACATTATGCTGGCTATGTAGGAACAACTTCAGGATAATTTCTCTTGTCCCATATTCTAACTAGATTCTGCTAAAAGAAAGAAATTCTGGAACATCCACTGTAAGGATGTGTTAATCAACTATTGCCAAAATAATGCTGCATAATCAACAATTTCAATGCTCAGTGGCTTAGAACAAAAGCATTTGTTCTCTCACTCATGATTCTGAAAGTGACTGAAGTTCAACCTATCTAGAATGGACTTGTCTAAGTGGATTTGCTTCAGGCTGGGATTTGCTTCAGGATATTAGCTGAATTAAGGTTTGCTGTTTATATGTGCATTCTGGGATCTAGGCTGAAGGGACAGTTCTAGGGGCAGCATACCCTTTTCACGGGAGATACCGAAACACAAGAGCCATGCCAAAATGCACATGCCCATTTAAGACCTCTTCCTTTCATAGCAACCAACATTTCACTGGCTAAAGAAAATCATATGGCTGAGCCCATCATCAATGCATCAGGAAAGCAAACTTTACTCATATAGGAAAAGAGAAAAATTAATATTTGTTGAAAAATAATTCGAACTATTTTAAAAATATATGGCATTTGAAAAAAGTGGATAAAAGAGCTGTTAAATGAAGTTTTGTTTTGTTTTTCAGTTATTTTTTAGCTTACTCTTCAGGTAACCCAGGCAACCATTGCTTCTTTTACATACCCAATTTTTGCCTAGGGATTTTTCTCTCCCTCTTTTTTAGTCCAGAATATCTGTCTATGATTCCATCTAGGGTCCTAAGAGTATAGCACATGATGCAAGGAGCAGGTTACATTCCCTTTGTCATAGTGAGTAATGTATTTCAGGACATGGCTGGTAATGCTGGAAGACAAAGATTCTCACTTTTTATTTATTTATTTATTTTTTGCAGCCATAACCAAAGCAATGTCTACCTCCGGACCCTTACATTTTGTGAATCAATTAATGTCTATTCTTGATAAGCCACATTTAAGATCTGTACTACAGATAGGATCTTCACTGACACAGAAATCATTACCAGGAGTGGGGTGTAGTAAATAATAGGCCCTAAAATATGAAAATACTAAGCTGAAGAAGTAGAGTGAAAGGCACTGACTGAAAATTTCTTATTCACAGTTTAAAAATCGATGATCCCTGTTACTCATTAGTGTAGCTGTTTCTTAAGCTGTTTTATCTCAGACATTAGACCATATGCCTGCAGATACTGCTGCATTAGTGAATTTGGTAGAAGAAATTAGAGTACTGGAAAATGTGAGTCACTTTTTGTGGCTTCTTAAAAGAGACCATAAAGGTCCCACCAGAGACAAGCATATGTTGAGGTTGGCACATCTGATATCAGAAAGAAAAGAAAGCACAATTTTGCTAAAAGATGCCCTTCTGCATGAAGCCTACAGCATAAGAAATTTGGGAATTCGGTAATCTGGATCTTTGCAGGGTTGGAAAAGATGAATTCTCTACCCCAATCAAAAGTTAGTGCAAACCAAATTAGGAAGACGGGAACCAGATCAGAAGATATCATTAGAGTATGGGGCAAACTTATCCTCAGATCACTGCCAAACACCTCCTGTTATTCCTTCTTTATGTGACAAAGAAGGATAATTAACCACATTGCTAAGATGCATCTGGTTGCTGCCTGAGTGCCAGATGAGTTTTCTTACTGCAGTTATTGTTTCAAATTGCTCTGGGGCAGTACAAAGATGAAGGCCACTAAAGGGAAGACAACAGGGATGGACAGAGCACTGAATCAGATTACTGGGAAACAGAAATTCTCAGGCTGGATTCCAATTTCCAGGACCATGACCCAATATGATCTCTTGCTTTGGATACTAGCCTATGGAGTTCAGTGTTCACAACTGGATGAAACCTAAAAAGTTTCTAAAGGAGGAGCAGAGACAATTGTCTATGAATAAACAATTTTTTTTTAAGAAAGCCCTCATTAACAACCTGTGTTATGCAGATGACACAACCTTGCTTGCTGAAAGTGAAAAGGACTTGGAGCACTTACTAATGAAGATCAAAGACCACAGCCTTCAGTATGGATTGCACCTCAACATAAAGAAAACAAAAATCCTCACTACTGGACCAATGAGCAACATCATGATAAATGGAGAAAAGATTGAAGTTGTCAAGGATTTCATTTTACTTGGATCCACAATCAACAGCCTTGGAAGCAGCAGTCAAGAAATCAAAAGACGCATTGCATTGGGTAAATCTGCTGCAAAGGACCTCTTGAAAGTGTTGAAGAGCAAAGATGTCACCCTGAAGACTAAGGTGCACCTGACCCAAGCCATGGTATTTTCAATCGTATCATATGCATATGAAAGCTGGACAATGAATAAGAAGACCGGAGAAGAATTGACACCTTTGAAATGTGGTGTTGGCGAAGAATGTTGAATATACCATGGACTGCCAAAAGAACAAACAAATCTGTCTTGGAGGAAGTGCAGCCAAAATGCTCCTTGGAGGCAAGGATGGCGAGGCTGCATCTTACATACTTTGGACATGTTGTCAGGAGAGATCAGTCTCTGGAGAAGGACATCATGCTTGGCAGAGTACAGGGTCAGTGGAAAAGAGCAAGGCCCTCAACGAGGTGGATCGACACAGTGGCTGCAACAATGAGCTCAAGCATAACAACGATTGTAAGGATGGTTCAGGACCAGGCAGTGTTTCATTCTATTATGCATGGGGTTGCTATGAGTTGGAACCGACTCGACGGCACCTAACAACAACAACACAAGAAAGCCCTCAGACCTGAGAAATGCTGTCATCAAGAAAGGTGACATTTTCCACAATGCCATTCTAAGGTATGGCCACAATAGACAATAAATTAGGGAGATTCTGCCAAAGAACAGAAAAGTTGGCCATGAAGGCAAAGGACAGGACCTACCATCTCAGAAAGAACAGGGACACGAACAGGTAGACCAGGTAAGTAGGGACTCATTCCACTGCTGGAATAGTCCTGCTATTCCCATCCAGCTGTGTATTTATTTATTAATTCAGTAAATACTATGTACCTACTATGTCCCAGACAGTATTGTAGGAGTAAATCAGTGAACAAAACAGAAGTTAATATGTGTAACGAAGCAGTAACTACTAACATTTCTCAACTCACTCTGGATTTTCTCTTCTCTCTTTGCCATTAGATATTGGGTGTGTCAGGCCTCTGGATGGATTTGAACCATCAGTCTTTTGGTTGATGTTCAAGAGCTTAACAATTTACCATTTGTGCCATCTAGAGATATGCATATGTACATATATATACACACACATACATATAGATAAGATTGCAAAGGGTTGAGTTGTAGTGGGTAGTTGCTCTTTGTTTCCAATTGTCTGTTTCCTCTTCTTTCTGCAAAGACCTAATACTTTGTTTGGGGATCTACTCCTCCCTCTCTCTCAATCCATATAGTCTGGGTGTGCAACCACTTCCAGCCCAGTGACCCAGGACTAGGTCAATCAGTATATTGCATTCTGATCACAGTGATTGATTCAGGGATGGGTGTGACCAGAGCTAGTCCAATTAAGGAGAATCCAGGACCTTGGGAATGCCAGCAAGACTCTGATTAGTCACCACTGGATTTGAACCTAGAATTAGAGACCCACAGATCTGGACAGCCTTCTTGTGACCATGACGGGAGAGTCTTTTTGAGAATGGAGTCAATACAGATGAAGAGACAGAAACTGAACCCTGAAATCATCATTTAGGCTCTGATATCCTATCATAGCTAAAGTTAGATCTACACTTGAATAGTTCTACTATTGAATCATTATTTTCTGTTAGATTTCTCAATCATTTAAAAAAATAATTTTTTGTATGCTTGCGTGTGTGTTTATGCATACAGAAAAGATGAAGACATGCTACTAGTACTTTCTGAGTATGAGATTGTAGAGGCTTTAACATTGGTGTTTATTTGTTTCTTTATATACACAGATATTATGCTTTTAAAAAGATCTGTATTTCAAGCTATTGACAAAGCTATAAGGAGTCCCCATGAGTCAGAAGTGACTTTATGGCAATGGCATAAGGAGTCTAGAGTAGTTACAGAATTTAAAACACGTTACTGATTGACCAGCGTTAAGGTGCGACAAGGCTATAAGGCAGAAGCTATTGGTCCAAGTAAATAAGGCATGATGAAAGACACTGCAGATAAAAGAGGATTCTAAAGGCTGAATTTGTTAGGTGATCTTCTCTGCTGAGTTCCCTGGGAATATTTGACCCAACAATAAAATATTATTCAAATATTCCAGTGAAGAACATCAAGAGTTACTCAATGGTACAACTTAGGTTTCTCCTTCTGTGGGTTGTGGAACATTTGTTCCACCTGGAAAGGAGTTTGGACAAGAAGTTGCTTTTGACTATCTAGTACACTTGCTTTATATTTTTTGATTCTTCTAATCATTATATCATGATCTTTCAACTTACCCTATGGTGTCTTTTAACTATTAATCTCCCTTGATTGGAAGGATCAGATCTAAGTTTTATTATCTATGTTACCCACTAGTTCTACCATGCATTATTTAGGGTAGATAAGCTGCTCTTACAAAGACATTCCCCCAAAGGTAGAGGCTCAAATTAAAGAAAAAAATTTATTTTTCTCTGGTAGTTCACGGTGAGAGTTCAAGGTCAGTGGGCTTTTAGCAGCCACTCAGAGCCCTTTTATCCTGTGACACAATCATTCCTTAGAGCTTTGCCATCATTTGCATGGTGGAGGCTGAATTGCAGGTATGCCCAGGCTCTAATCTACAGGAGGTGGAAGAGAGCATGGAAGGAGCCTGTCGACAGCCTTGGAGGTCTAGGCTCAGAAGTGGAAGCACTACCTCTGCTCATTTGCTGTTTCATTACGTGGTCATTGCAAGGGGAGCTGGGAAAAGATGTCTAGCCATGAGCCTAGGGAGGGGGTCATGAAATTTTGTAGAAAACTAACAGTCTTTATCACACACCCTTACCTTCCTGGCATGAGTCTTTAGTAAAAGAAAAAAACAAAACAAAATCTATGAAAACATCAAGTTTATGCTTAAAAGAGGTGATCCAACTTAGTATGTGAATGATTTATTAGTTTCAAGACATTTCCCTCTTCAGACTTTTCAGCCATTTTCCGGAGTGAAATAGAATAGACTGCTCTGGATGAGACCAGAATCCTGTAGGGAAAGGAGAGTAGTAAAGGGATGGAGCAGGGAGGGAGAGGAGAGAGACTGTACTCACCAATGCCTATCCTGGCTTCAAAAATTTGTTTATGATTGAAATTCCATTCTTAGCAGTTCATTCCTTAGTATTAAAACACCCACAGCCAGAATTCTTTAGAATCTAAATTCCACAGGAAGGGGTGATGCCTTCAATCTCTCATATACCACTGTTTGCTTATTTGTCATTGTCAGAAAGATTTGGTGCCTGGGGGACACTAATAGACTGAAAAGTTCCCTCAAAAGTGATGATAGGGGAAAGGTTACCCAAAATCTCCCAGTTTATTTCACAGGGATGGGAAGCCATTCATTTAACTATTTGGGGTTTTCCCAAGTTTTGTCTTTCCTCTGTTTTTATTTTAAGTGCTCTTCTTGGATGACCTCATGGAATCACATGCTTTTAAGCACCCTTTATGTACAAATGACTCATGCATTTATTTCTGTAGCCCTGACCTCTTTCTTCTCTGGCTCCACGTCCATATGCCCAGTGCCTACCAGGCATCTCCACCTGGATGTCCCACAGACACTCAGGCTCAAGCTGGCTAACACTGTACTCATCTTTCCTGCAAATAAGTTTTTTCTTGCACTCTCCATATTATTTTTGGCATCATCTTCCCCTCGGTCCCTCTAGCTAGAAATCTAGGATTTATCTTTGAATACTCCATCCCACCATTTTCCATTTAATCACTCAGAAAATCCTATTAATTTAACTCCCTAAATAACTCTCATTCCAAGAATCTTAAGTCAGTTTCCATGATCTCTTAGCCATAAATATTGTAGTAATTGATTCCTAATTCTTGTCCCAGTTTGCTTTTCCTCTCCTCCCCCCAATACATTTTCTGGATTGCTGCTAGAAGATATAAGAGACCATCTCACTTCTTGTGTAAAACCATTCTGTGACTCTCTATTACCTAACTAACACATTTCTACACCTTTACAATGGATTCAGGCACTGTACAATCTGCCTTCTTCCTGATTCTCTGAGCTCATCTCCCATAACTTTTCTACCAGCCTTTCTGGACCTTTTGTTCTAGGTAACAACTAATTCCCTGACCACCCCTTGCTCATCTATTCATGCTTCTCTCTTCCCCCACAGTTTTTCTCATGATTTATCCTACTTTCCTTTCTTTCTTTTTTTTTTTTTAACAATTTAACTTAGAAGGCACCTTTTCTTGGGTTATGTTTCTTGACTATCTTCTTCCCTTTTCTCTACTTGGCTGTGTGCTCCCACAGTTCTCTGTGCATTCCAGAATTTGTCCACTTATGGCTTTGTATTGAAGTTATTTATATGTCTAGCTCACCTGCTAGATTGTCATTTTTTTGGAAAAAGGGACTGTGCCTCAGTCACTCTTATTTTCTAAGTGCCTATATCTGGTATATACCATGCCTAGGACAAATATTTTTCCCTTCAATTTGGCTTCATCTATGAAGAAGGTACACCACATGTAGGATGAATTGTAACTCTGGATGAGATTAACAAGAATATCATGAGAAGTCCTGGAAAGTTCAATATTTGTTGCTACCTGTCCTCTGCCTTCTGGCATTGCCAAAGAGAAGGGGCTGATCCACAAGGTAGGACTTCTCCAGGAATGATGGTAAAGATGCATTGTCACCCAGCCCATCTGGGAGAAAGGCAGCTTGGCTGCATTTTATCTGTAACTGGTTACGTCACATCTTTAGGCAAGAATTGGGTTTTGGTTCTGTTGTTGTTTTATTATTATTATTTCTTCTCTATCATTCTTGACCTGACCCTGCAAAAAAATCATCCCAAAGTGTTGGCTGGAAAGTCTTCTGTTTAGCCTCAGGGTGACCTTGGATTTTATAGCAAAGGAGAAGAAATAGTGTGAGAAGTTGGGGCCAAAAGTTAAATTAGAAGTACATGGGTTTAAACTTTAAGTACTTGATACTCTTGTTTTTTTTTTTTTTTTTTGAAAGCGTTGGAAGGAAGAGGAAAAACAAATAAATGCCAAACATGTTCGTTTTGATGATACTGAAATTGTAGCCCTGTTGCTGTGATTAGCACTCCTGCTCTGAACCTACTTCAAGGAAGGATCTTTAGGGTGGATACTGGCAGGTTGGTGTTGATCCCCAGGGTAACTTCATGGTTGGGTGATCTGTGTCCCATTGGGGGCTGGAAATTATTGGCACCTTTCTGCATTTGCCAGTGCTCTAGAGATATATAATGGAAATGCATTAACATAAACAGAAACTATTAATATTACAAGAAGCACTTTAACAGCTCTTGGCAAGATAGAATTTTATTTTCATTTGTTTTTTTCCAAGAGAAGATTTTGCTAGGAAGAATGATGGCTAAATCTACTTGCAGAACCCTTCTGAAAATGAAGAGGCACAAATTTCTGAGCCCCTGGCTTTCAAAATTCAAGTTTGTTGAAATCTGTCAGGGTGGATGTGTCCTGGTGAAGGGCAACGGCAGAAAGTTCTCTGAAATAAAATCTCCATGGAACTAGGGAGAGGCAGGGTGGTAGGTGTGCCCTGTACCAAGGCGAATCTTCAAAGGGGAACAGCAGTTCTGAGGTCATGATGAGGGTCTGACCAGCCCCCTGAAGAAGGCTCAAGGCCTAAATGAGAATAGACAGTACCAGGAAAGCAGGCTACATGTGGAGTGGAATGCTCTTCAATTCAAAGAACTACCGTAGCCAGTAAGGAATCTAAGATTTCTCAAGTGGCAAAGAAGTCAGTAGCAGCATGACCAGATACCTCTGCATTTCCCAGCTGTCTTCGTCTGGCAAGGCCTTTGTCTGGTTCCAAAGCAGCAAGCTTCGGGGAGTGATGGTTGTATTCTCCCATTTTGAGGGGGCTCCAGCTAGAAAGTGAGGTTGCCATGATTGATACCTTGAGGAATTATTTGTGATCATCATGTGAGAGAAGACTCTGGATTAGATAAAATGATAATCTCACAACAGGGAAATGGCAGCTCGAGCTATTTATTTAAAATATTAAAATCAGATATTGCCACATTTTTTAGTCCCTGAGTGGTACAAATGGTTAACACGCTTGGCTGCTAACCAAAAAGACTGAAGGTTTGAGTACACCCAGAGGCACCCCTGAAGAAAGGCTTTGTGATCAGCCACTGAAGACCCTATGAAGAAGAGTTCTACTCTGATACATGTGGGATCTTCATGAGTTTGACTTGGAGGCAACTGGTTCTGCTCATCGTATTTTGCACTCTATCCTGGAGAAATTATATGTATATATATATATATCTCCATAATATTAATATAAACCATATTGGAGTTAGTTTGCGTATTCAAAGGAGAGCCACCAAAAACCCATTTCTTCTGAGTCAATTCTAACTCATAGTAACACTATACCCACCTACTGCAGTTGAGTCTATTCAGACTCATAGCAACACTATAGGACAGAGTAGAACTGCCCCATAGAGTCTCCAAAGAGTGCCTGGAGGATTCAAACTGCTGGCCTCTTTGTTAGCAGCCATAGTACTTAACCACTACGCCACCAGGGTTTCCTAATAGGACAGAGAAAAACTGCCCCCATAGGGTTTCCAAGGAGTAGCCAGTGGATTCGAACTGCCAACCTTTTGGTTAGCAGCTCTTAAGCACTGTGCCACCAGGGCTCCAAAGGAGAACCAAAGTGTTCTATATTAGCGCAGGCATGTTAAAAAAACAAACAAAAAAATAACTTCCCGTTCTTTTCATCACCTGGATTTTTTCCTTAGGTAATCCTTACGTAATCCCCATATCTATGAGGGCAGATGGTTCATTTTTGCTCTGCAGGATTTATAGGAGTGATGGATCCCTTGATGAATAAGGTTCATGTTTCTCTGAATTGGACTGTATGTCTTCCAGGGACTCCTTTTGGGCTTAGAGAAATGATTACCACGAACCCCACAGTTTCTGTGGAAATGACCAGGGAGAGGAAACATTGTCTCTCCTGGCCTCCTGGTTGGCGGGGGCAGCACCAGCACCCAGCCCAATTTCAGGAAACTCTTCAGCCCCCTCAACTGTATCTACTAAAACAGCAGTATCTCTAGAAAAATCCCTACTTTCTCTGGCAGGTGGCTCTTGTAACTCACCTCAGATTTTCTGCCTCAGGAGTCAGCCTGACTCATGGGGCAGGGTTCTTGATCCTTGCCAAGGAGACAGAGACAGCCTTGGGCAAAACTGAAACCTCACACGTGCTTGAAAGAAAGCAAAAATATACAAGCTTTACTTACTGAGTCTACAAGTCTACTGTGACTATCCATTCTGGAGAAAGAATCCATCAATATATTTTATTTCATCCAAAATGCACAGGATTCAAGGAGTGGCCAGATGAGTTTTGGGATGATAGAATGGTGCCCTTGCCCCTTGCCTCAAATTGGAGGTAGCAGCTTTCCGATAATAGTGGGCAGAACTTACTTTGCAGCAAATGCCACAAATAGCTGACTTGCCCTCAGGCATAATCCGGTAATAGGTCTCCACCCCTCCTGTCTGTGTGCCTCAGTAGTATTTGTTCCTGCTCTCTGGCCATTTACACAGGTCTGGGCAACTTCAAATAATTATCAAGTAGAGATTTGCCTCCTGAGCTGTCTGGAAATTGCCTAGCTCTTGGCTTCTAGACAGGCCCAGGACAGGCTGTCTGGGAAAAGGCCTTTCCATATTTGCTCCTGGGAACATTGGAAAGCCGAGTTGAGGGAGGAGGCAGATACCAAGGCAAAAATATTCAAGATTCAGCTGGAGCCTCTATGTAATAGGAGTTTAGGGAAACATTTACTCCTTAGCCTGTAGAGTGAAGAAGGAGAGGAAAGAAGTAAAAAACGTTTCACCCAGGGCTTGAAACTTTGTGGGGGTTTCATATAGTAACTGATGACCTCTCGTACGCTTCCCAGTTGCCCTTGAGTTGATTCCTAATCATGATGACCCCAAGTGTGCCAGAATAGAACTGCGCTTTAGAGGGAGTTCTTTTCTTCTTTCTTTTTAATTTTTGATTGTGTATTAGGTGAAAGTGTACAGGGCAAGTTAGTTTCCCTTTGGATAATTTGTACGTGAAGTATTCCATGACATTGGTTTCATTTCCCACAATATGTTGGCACTCTCCCCACATCTGTCCTAGGTTCCCCGTTTCCTTTGGTCCTGATTTTCTACCCCTTCCTGCCTTCTCATCTTTTGCTTTTGGGCAAATGTTGCCCTTTTGTTCTCATATAATTGTTCTAAGGAGCACATTCGTCTAGGATGTTATTCTTTCTTTATGGGCCTATCTACGATAAGGCTGAAATGTAGTCTCTGGGAATGGCCTCAGTTCCAGTTCAGAAGGGAGTCTTAGAGTCATGCATAGTCTTGGGGGTTCCTCCAATCTCTGTCAGATCAATAAGTCTGGTCTTTTCGTGGATTTAATTTTTTGTCCTACAATTTTTCTCCCACTCTTTCTGGGACCCTCTGTTGTGATCCCAGTCAGAGTGGTAAGTCATGGTAGCTAGACACCATCTAGTTCTGGTGTCAGGGTTATGGAGGCTGTGTTTCATATGGTCCATTAGTCCTTTGAACTAATTGCTCCCTTGAGTCCTTGGTTTTCTTCACTCTCCTTTGCTCTCCACAGGAAGAGACCAATAGATGTGTCTTAGATCGCTGCTTGAAAGCTTTTAAGACCCCAGATACTACTAAAAAGTAGGATGGAGAACGTCATCTTTATGAACTTTATGTTGTGCCAATTGACATAGATGTTCCTTGAGTTTAAGATTTTTTGCCTTAGAGCATAGGAACTTCATAACACAAGCTGTTGGGTTATGCCTAAGGAGTTACCCTGAATGTAGCCCTTGTGTGCTCTATAGCCTATGTAAATATATAAACAGCACCTACAGTTATGTATGTAGAAGTATCCACCACCAAACCCATATCTGCAGGTAGGTGTGTTCCCTTACACCCTCTCACACCTCTTGTCCTACCTATCTACCTGTGTATTCATTCATAAATTAGTGTTTGTTAATAGTATTGTTGCAGGATTGTCTATGCTATAGTAATTACTGTAGTTCCCCTTTGTTCTTTTGTTCCTTTCGGTGTTCTCCAATACCTTGGTCATGTTTTACTGGCTTCCTTCATGTTGTGTATTGCCTTTCACTTCATCAATATTAACCATGTCTTCTATCTATTTGGTAATTTTCCTTCCTTCTCCCTCCCATCCCTGGTAACCATCAAAGGATTTTTTTTTTTTCTGTGTGTAACCTTGTTTCTTTATAATAGTGGTCTCATACAATATTTATCCTTTTGTGATTGACTTATTTCACTGAGCAAATTCACCATAGTATTGCATTGTGGGTATGTACCACAGTTTGTTAACCCATTCATCTGTTGATAGACACTTAGGTTGTTTTCACATTTTTGTTATTGTGAATAATGCTGCAATGATCATGGGTGTGCATATGTCCATCTGTGTCATGGCTTATATTTCTTTTGGGTATTGCTGGGTCGTATGGTATTTCTATTTCTAGCTTTATCAGGAAGCGCCGTATCATTTTCTGCAGTGGTTGTACCATTTTACATTCCTACCGGCAGTGTCTGAGAGTTCCAATCTCCCCACAACCTCTCTGACATTTGTTTCCCGTTTTTTTTTTTTTAGTACCAGTAATGTCGGGATGAGACGGTATCTCACTGTAGCCTTGATTGGAATCTCTCTGATGGCTAATGATCACCAGTATTGCGTGTTTGTTAGCGGTCTGAACGTCTTCTTTGGTGAAGTGTCTATTCATATCGTTTACCCATTTTTTAATTGGATTGTTTGGCTTTTGGTTGCTGAGATGTTGGAAGTTTTCTATAAATTTTGGAGATTAGCACTTTGTCAGATATGTCAGATACGTATTCAAAATTTTTTTCCCAGCCTTTAGGTTATCTTTTTAGTCTTTTGGAGAAGGTTTTTGATGAGCATACATATTTAATTTTTAGGAGATCATTTATCCAGTACTACTTGTGCTGTTTGTGCATTTTTAGTTGTTTGGTATTAGGTCCCCTAGCACTGTCCCCACTTTTTTCTTCCATAATCTTTATCGTTTTAGGTTTTATATCTAGGGCTTTGATGCATTTTGAATTAGCTTTTGTGTGTGGTGTGAGGTATAGGTTCTGTTTCGTTATTTTACAAATGGACATCCAGTTTTGCCAGAACCATTTGTTTGGTCCTTTGTCAAAGATCAGCTGTCTATAGGTGGATGGATTTACATCTGGGTTCTCAATTCTGTTCCACTGGTCTATGTGTCTATCGTTGTACCAGTACCAGGCTGTTTTGACTACTGTAGCAGTATAATAGGTTCTGAGATCAGGCAGTGCGAGGCCTCCTACCTTGTTTATCTTCTTCAGTGATACTATATGATCTGGGGCCTTTTTCCTTTCGGTATAAAATTGGTGATTAGTTTTTCCATCTCGTTAAAGAAGGCTGCTGGGATTTGGATTGGGATTGCTTTATCTCTGCACATCTGCACATCCGTTGAGTCTTTCTATCTATGATCATGGTATATTTTTCCATTTAAGTAGGCCTGTTCTAGTTCTTGGAGTAGCATTTTGTAGTTTTCTTTGTGCAGGTCTTTTACATACTTGGTTAGATTTATTCCTAAGTATTTTATCTTTTGGGGGACTGTAGTAAATGCTATTATTTTCCTGATTTTCTTTTGAAAGTTCCCTTTGTAGGTATAGAGGAATCCAACTGATTTTTGTACGTTGATCTTGTATCCTGCTACTTTGCTGAATCCCTCTACTAGTTCCAGTAGCTTTCTTGTGGAATCTTTGGGGTTTTCTATGTATAGGATCATATCATCTGTGAATAGGGGTAGTTTACTTCTTGCTTACCAATATGAATACCCTTTATTTCTTTCACTTGCTTTTTTGCTCTAGCTAGGACTTCTAGTACAATATTGAAATAGAGTGATGATAATGGACATCCTTGTCTGGTTCTGTTTGCAGGCGGAATTCTGTCAGTCTTCCTCCGTTAAGAATAATGTTGGCCATTGGTTTTGTATAAATGCCCTTTATTAAGATGAAGAATTTCCATTCTATTCCAATTCGCTGAGAGTTCTTATCAGGGATATGTGACAGACTCTATCAAATTTTTTGCAGTGTTAATTGACATGGTCATGCGGTTATTTTCTTTTGTTATGTTTATGTGGTAAATTATGTTGATTGACTTTCTTAGGTTCAACTATTCTTGCATAAAAAAAATCATCTCTGGTATGAATTCCACTTGGACATGATGTATTATTTTTTTGATATGCTGCTGAATCTTATCAGCTAGAATTTTATTGAAGATTTTTATACCTGCATTCATGAGGGATGTTGATCTGCAGTCTTTTTGTGTTGCTGTTGTGTCTTTGGTATCAGGGCTTCATAGAATGAATTTTGGAGTATTCCTTCCTTTTCTATACTTTGTTCTATAAATAGTTTGAGTAGTATGGGTGTGAGCTCTTCTCTCAATGAAGTTGTCCAGGCCAGGACTTTTTTTGTTGGGAGTTTTTTATTTTATTTTTTCACATTACGTTTTCAATCTCTTCATTTGTTATGGGTCTGTTCAGTTTTTTTTTTGTTTTTTTTTTTTTAATCTCAGTTTGTGTTAATTTAGTTAGGTAATGTGTTTCTAGGAATATGGCCAAAAATGTGTCCATTTCTTTTAGGATTTCAAATTTGTTGGAGTACAATTTTTCGTAGTATTCTGTTATGATCCTTTTTATTTCAGTTAGCTCTGTTGTAATGTCACCCATCTCATTTCTCACCTGAGTTATTTGCTTCCTCTCCTGCTTTTCTTTTCTCAATATGGCCAATGGTTTGTTGATTTTTGTTGATCCTTTTAAACAACTAACTTCTGGTCTTGTTTATTCTTTCTATTGTTTTTCTGTTTTATCTACTTCTATTCTAATCTTTATTATGCCATTTCTTCTGAGGCCTGTGGGCTCCTTTTGTTGTTCTTTTTCTGTTTGTTTGAGTTGTTTAGTTAGTGCTTTGATTTGGGCTCTTCTTTTTTGATGTGTGCGTTTATTGCACCGTTTTTGCAAAGGTTTTGGTAAGGTGTATTTTCATTTTCATTTGATTCTGGGAGTTTTCTGATTCCATCTTTGATTTTTTCAATTACCCAGTGGTTTTTAAGCAAGGCATTATTCAGTTTCCATGTACTTGTTTTTTTTTTTTTTTTCCTTGCTATTATTTTATCCTGTTATTGATTTCTACTTTTATGGTGCTATAATCAGAGAAAATGCTTTGTATTATTCCCATGTTTTGGATTTTGTTAAGGCTTGCTTTATGGCCTAAAATGTGGTCTATTCTGGAGAATGTTCCATGTGCATTGAAAAAGAATGTATACTTTGCTGCTATTAGGTGGAGTGCTCTGTATATGTTTATGAGGATGTCTTGGTTGATTGTGACATTTAAATCTTTTGTATCTTTCTTGAGTTTCTTTCTAGATGTCCTGTCCTTTACCAAGAACACTGTATTGAAGTCTCCTATGATTATTGTGGAACTATTTCTCTTTTCAATGCTGTTATAGTTTGTTTTATCTCTTTTGGAGCCTTGTCATTTGGTGTGTATATATTTATTTTGGTTATATCCTACTTGTGGATTGACCCTTTCATTGTTATTAATGTCCTGCCTTATCTTTTCTGGTGGATTTTGCCTTAAAGTTTACTTTATCAGAAATTGATATTACCATTCCTGCTTTTTTTTGATTGTTTGCTTTATTTATTTATCTTTTTTGCATCTTTTGGGTTTTTTGAGTTTTAGTTGCATCTTTGTGTCTAAGGTGTGTCTCTCGTAGACAGCGTATTGATAGGTTGTGTTTTTTTTAGTCCATTCTGACACTCTTTGTCTACTGGTGAATTTAATCCGTTTACGTTCAGTGTGATTATTAGTTGGTATTTTTTTATGAGCTTACTACTGTTATTTTGTTGTATTTTATTTTTTTGTGGTATTGACAGTTTCTTTGTTTCACATAATTTTCTGTACTGACTTTTCTTGGTTTATGGATTTTCTTTTCATTTTTTTCATTGTTGTTGATTTTGTATTTACCGTGTTTTTATGTTTTTCTTCTTTTCCATTTCGATGAATAGGCTCGTTAACTTTTTTTTGTGGCTACTTTAAAGTTTACCTTTATCTTCCTAAGTTTAAAGCAGTTTTTACTTCTTGATCTCTCCTTGACTTCCTCGCCATATGAAAGTACTATAACTTCATCGCTTATTACTTCTTTTTTGTTTCAATGTTGTCCTTATTTACAGACTGACATCTCTTCTTTCCTGTTTTCAATCTTTTAGCTTTGTTTTTTTTTTTTTGAGAATTTTTTATCTGGGTTAGTATCTGGCTGATGATGTCCAGTGTCCTAATCTCAGGTTGTATTCTGATGTTGTTGATTCTCTATATGAAGGACTCCCTTTAATATTTCTTGTAAGTCTGGTCTGGTTTTTACACTTTTCCTTAATTTCTGTTTATCTGGAAATGTCAAATTTTGCCATCGTATTTGAGAAACAGTTTTGCTGGATATATAACTCTTGCTTGGTAATCTTTTCTTCTTTCAAGGTTTTTTATATATGTCATTCCATTGCCTTCTTGCCTATGAGGTTTCTGCTGAGTGATCAGAGCTTAGTCTTATTGGTTCCCCTTTGTTGGTGACTTTTTTCCCAAACTGCTCTCAGGATTCTTTCTTTGTCTTTGGTTTTGACAAGTCTGGTGACTTTATTTTGGGGCCTATTTTTATCCTGTATAGGGAGCCCTAGTGGTGCAGTGGCTAAAAGCTATGGCTGCTAACCAAAGGTCAGCAGTTCGAATCCTCCAGCTACCCCTTGGAAGCCCTATGAGGCAGTTCTACCCTGTCCTGTGGGGTCACTATGAGTTGGAATTGACAGCAATGGGTTCGATTTTTTTTTTTTTTTTTTTTTGGTATTCTGTATGGAGTTTGTTGAGCTTCTTGAATTGAGAGCTTCTCATATTTCATGATATTAGGAAAGTTTTCTGCCAGTAAATCTTCTATAATTTTCTCTGTGTTTCCACTGCCTCCCTCTATTCTGGAACTCTGATCACAGGCGAATTTTTCCTCTTGGTAATGCACCAGGTAATTCTTAGGCTTTCTTCATTCTTTTTCCTCAAATAAATTGGTGTCAAAGAATTAGTGTTCTAATTCATTGATTCTGTATTCCATTGTTTCAATTTTTCTCCTATATCCTTCTATTGTATTGTTTATTTCTGAAATTTTATTGTTAATGTTTTGAATTTCTAGTTTCTGTTTTTGTGTGGTTTCTAATTGTCTATTTATTTTGTTTATTTGTTCTTGTATTGTTTTTCTGAATTCTTCTATTGCTGTGTCAGCATTTTCCTTGATTTTGTCTATGCATTCCTGATTTTGTTTGTGTTTTCCTTGATGTCTTTCTTGGTTTTTTTGAGAATCCTGTATATGAGTCTTTTGAAGCCCCTAACAGGTAGTTCCATTGCCATTTCTTCCTCTGGAAGTTTTCTGGTTCTTTATTTGGTCATTTGCTATAGCCATCTTGTCCTGCTTCTTCATGTGATTTGATATTGTCTGTTGTATCAGAGGCAACGAGGAGTTATTATATTTATTTATTTATTGTACATTTGTTTATTGCATCCTGAATTTTTGTTTTGTTTTGGTATATCCAAGTAGGCTGGGTGTGTGTTTTACTGTGGCCACTAATTTGGCCATACTGAATCACTCACCTCCTGTCTCTGGATGGGTGGGGCAGTGACTGGGTGTGTGAGCCCAGGTCTCTGTTCGCTGGTCTTGTGGGGCTGCTGAGGATGTACTTGGCATTTCTAGTGAGGTGATGTATTTGTCCAGCTGGTCATCTGGCTGTGGGTGCAGTGGGCATTCTCTTTGGTCGCCATGTTGGGTGTTGTGTACATGCTCTGTCAATTACTGGGTGGTTGGGATGAGGGTGCTCAGGTCGTCATTCACCAGGTGGGTGATGCACAAACTCTTACCAGTTGTCCTGGTCAGGCAGGGTTGTGTTGGGGCGTTTAAAGTGGGCACAAGCCTCCAGTTGCAGTGGGTGGGGCAATGCAGGTGGAGAGGAGGGGGGGATGTTGCCTGTTGAGGGGTACCCCTGTCCCTTAGACCACATTGTTTGGGAGGTTGTACAATTGATCCTCAGGCCCCCAGCACAGGTGGCTATAGGGAATAGGAGGTACCATCTAACCTTGCAACCCTGGCACAGATGGCTGGAGGAAGTGGGAGGCACCACAAGTCTTCACGCTCCTGGTGCAGGTGGCTGGTGAAAGTATAAGGTACTGCAGGTCCATGGGCCCCTGATGCAAGTGGCTGAGAGAAGGAACAGGCATCTTCATTCCATGGGCTCCTGGCTTAGGGAGTGTGGTGGTGTTGGATGCTACTAGACTGCAATTGCATGTGACGAAGGGGGACAAGTGAGGAGCTTGGGGGGGGCCACAGGCCCATGTGCCTCCAGCACAGGAACTATGGTGGGTGTGATGGGTGGGGTGAATTCACTTAAGTTTTACAGGGTGGCAAGCACTCCTACCTGGCTCTGGACATTAGTGCAGAGTCACTCCTGCTTGGCTGCACCAACTGATGGGGGTTTCAGCTAGGAACAGTGCTTACTTTGTTCCAATATGGCTGTGCTGTGCAGGTTTAGCTAGTAGGGTGCTGGCAATCCATAATTCTCCATGTCTTCCGTTTTCGTACTGCTTTTCTTTCTACTTGACACTTGGTCCAATTCTTCTGCCTTGTCTTTGTTGCTGAGAGTTCCAAAGTTGTCATCTATATCTGATTCACTTGTTTTCTTGGATCTTTGTTGTAAGAGAGACACTATGAAGCATCTCACTATTCCACCATCTTGGACCACATCTCTATAGGGTTTTCAAAGGCCTTTCTTCCCAGGCCCCTCTGGGTGGACTCAAACCTCTGACCTTCTGCTTAGAAGTTGAGCATATTAAATGTTTTTACCACCCAAGGATTCCTCTTGTATCCTACTTGATTTAAAAACATTGTAGTTCCTTGGCAAGAAGTGACTGCCAGAGGATATCATAAAATTGTCTGGACTCTATGTTGATGATATCATAAGCCAGAGACATTTGGTCAGAATAATATCCTTTGTGAATCAGGAAAATAGTCATTCAACTGTTTTGAACAGAATTCTAACTGAAATAGTGATATTGGCTTGGTCTTTGATAACCTGTAACTGTTTTTGAACTGTTCATTCATTAATTTATTCAGAGCATAAGCAATATTTAAAGCACTTATAGCAGAAAGTTACCAATAATTATAACTCAAAAAGTGATAATCATTAGTGCAAATGAAAATTGCAAAGAGGTAGAAAATAGTTGTCATCATTTGTGACTTGAGAAAAAATTCACAGGCCCTTCAATCTGTCCTTGACTAAAGTACAAGCATTCATCAAGGACTTTTATTAGGGAAAACCAAACTGCCATTTTATTCAGTTCATCACATTGCTTACAATCTTGGCAAAACTTAGGCATTTGATGTCTTATCTTCTATTCTGACTTGTCTTTTCTGCTTCTCTAAGTGAGTACTTGTCACTGTTTTTGTCTTCACTTCTCATGTCAATCATGTTCTTTTTTTTTAATGTCTTCTTTTTTATAATTAAAAATAATTTTATTGTGGTAAAATATATATAACAAAAGATTGCCATTTTAATCATTTTTAAGTGTATATTTCAGTGGCTAATTATACTCACCAAGTCCCCCAGCTATAACCACTATCTATTTCCAAAGTTTTTGTTACCTCAAAAAGAGCACAGTGCACCTTAAGAAATAACCCCCACTTCTGCTACCCTGGGCCCCTGGTAACCACTAATGAAATTTTTTCTCTACGCATTTGCCTATTCTAGACATTTTATGTAAGTGGAATCATACATTATTTGTCCTTTTTGTTAGACATTTTATTCAGCATAATATTTTCAAAGTTCATCCGTGTGGTAGCATGTATCAGGATTTTATTTTTCTTTATGGCTGAATAATAGTCTACCGTATGTATATACCACATTTTGTTTATCCATCGTCAGTTGATAGGCACTTGGGTTAGTTCTACTTTGGCGATTGTGGATAATGCACAATGAACGTTGATGTACAAGTATCCATTTGAGGCTCTGCTTTCCTGTATCTAAGTATATACCTACAAGTAGAATTGTTGGTGGCATCTCTGGAAATCAGATTCTCCCCTTTCCCCAAGATCTGTCGTTGTTGCTGGGTTGCTGGTTTTTGTTGTTGTTGTTGTTGCTGCTGTTGTTTGCTTAGTGACTTTCCTGAACTAATTATGTAAAGTCTATATTCTTTGTTGTTAATGGCCAATGAAGTCTCTGCTTAATTAGCTTAGTGGTCCACTAATGATTGGATGGATATTTCCTTAAATGCCTGGAACCAGTAAATCTCCCAGCCTTTGTTGAGGGGCTCTGCCTGAGTCCTGGGGGATGCCTTCAACACTCAGATAGGCAGTTTGTAATTCTGCCTTAGCTTTCATGCACTGCTTGTGCACAGCCTCAAGTTTAGTCAGAGGTGAAAGCTTAGGGCTGCACAGTCCAACTCATGTGTACAGTCCTTTACATGTTCCTGATGTTCTAGATTCCCTGGAATGTATCAGAGCTTTTCAAAGCCCCCTATGGGCATCTCATTCCCCAGTTTTTCTTTTTAAATATTTTGGTCAGCTTTGCCTCAACTGTTATCAATGTCCTAGGTGGCTGAGATTTTAAATAATTGGTGTTTATTGTTTTCAACAAACACCCTCGCAACGGAATTTTTAAGGAAGGCCAAATGCTTTCTGACCACATCAGTGACTGTTAGGCTGCTATTATTCACAGCTGACATGGTTGTTAAAGTGCCGATTTACAAGGCTACTGCGGGGCTCAAGACTGGAGAATAGGGATAGGCAAGTTAAAATACCACAATGCTGTCTGTTCTTACCAAGATTCAGTTCTTTTTCTGGAATATACTCTCATTGTATTGTTGAAAGTGTTTGGTCAATTTCCTGAGTTCCAAAAAACTTAATTTTGACATTTTTTTCCCAGTGCTCTTTTTGCTTTTAAAGAAGGAGGTCCTTTCACTGCCATTCCCATTGATGTACCACTGGTTCATTTTGAATAGTGTTTCCACTTTTTTTTTTCCTCTTTAAATAAGGTTTCTTTTTTCTTTTCTTTCTCTCTCTCTCTTTTGCTTCTGTCTGTCTCTTTCTCCTTTTCTCTCTATCACTCCCTTCTCCCCCTCTCTCTCTTTTATCTCTCTCCTGCTCCTTTTCCCTGTCTTTCTCTCTCCCATTTTCTATGTAGCTACTTTATGGAGCTATGCTGTTATTTTGTGAACACTTATACTGTCCTCTGGACTAATCCAGAACTAAATCTTAGAATGACCTTGGAATTTTTTTCTGGAGAGATAGTCAAGATGCTGAGCCAGCAGATGGGTGGGTTGAGTTTCTGTTCTCAAATCTGGGCTGTGTCCCCATCTCTCCAGGCTATATCTTTCCAAAATGACAATCATGCATATTTTTCATACTCCTGTCATGAGTGGAAAAGCCTCACTCCAAGTCCTGGATTCAAACCCAATTTTAGAGTTTCAGTTCTTCATCTCCTGTGGAGCAGTTTTGTTCCTCATTATCCCAAAAGAGCTGAACTCCTGGCAACTATGCTGTTTGCTCTTGGACGTGTAAGCCCAATAGGCTGAAGGCTTATCTCCTCTCACTTCTCCTGACTTATGATTCATTTCTAGTTCTTGAAGGTGTTCACATTGATTTTGACCCCAGCTATGTCTTTTTTATTTTTCCTTTTCACAATTTCATTATTATCTGTTTGAAGTAGAGTGTATATGTGCAAGTGTGGTTTATCATATTGATTAAAAAGAACCTACTCCCAGCCCTCATTGTCCCAGTGCCTTCATAGGAATTTTTACTTCTCCCTCTCCTCACTTATGAGTTGTATTTCTTCCATGTAAATCTACCTTAGAGACATCATTCTATATCTTATTTGGCACTTGTTATATGCTTTTGTTATCCAGGCTGCTATTTGGAGTTTTATGCACATCTCTTTCTCAAGGCTATTATAAATTCCTTGAGAACTGAAATCGTAGATTTTGCTTCTCTTAGTAACTGGCCAGTAATAAATATTTGACAAACAAAATGATATTTGCTTCTTACATAGTGTTATATTTTTGGTATGGTTTTCTCACTGTTCTTTTAGAAATTTCTCTTTTCTCTTAATTCTGATCCAACTTGGAGTTCACCTGCAAAAGTGTCTTGTGTACCTGGATTCAGAATGTGTTCCAATTTTGCTCCCACTCGAACTGACACACTCAAGGCATTTCTGCATACATTTAAGATATTGGAATGCCTGGAGAATTTATTTGAATAATTATTTTATTTACTATATATTGTCTGTGTATTCCTTACTAGTTATTTTCCAGACATCAAAAATGCTCAAAAATGAGCATTTTTTTTTTATATGCAGAAAGCAATGTAGCTTTTGACAAGAGCAAACTATGTTTGTATGAAGCTTTTCACAGAACTAAGAGAATCTCTAATTCAAAATGTTTTACTGTGCTTACTGTCCTAAGCTCTTAAGGCTTATTTTTAAAAATATTTGTAAGAAATATCCACCTGGACTAAGAGACTTCCAAAGTTCTGTCTGTCTTCTCCAGAGTATAAGAACTCATATTTTGCATGTGCAATATCAGTCATACTTAGACATGCTTATTTTTTCCCTTTAATCACTTAGACTATTATTAAAGCTTCCTCTATCACTATCCAAACCTTCAGGCACCGTAGTTTTTTGACAAGATCATCAAGAATAGCATCAGGAATGCCTGAGCTTTTACCCTACCCAATATACAGTAGGCCATCCTTTTCTTTAGCCAGTGATGCCTCCATTACCATTTTGAAGACTGGAAAGGAATGACTAATGCTCTCTCATTCTGTATTTGGCAAAACATAGACTGCGCCTTTCAGTAGATTTGCTTCTACAAAGAAACTCCCGGTTGTCTTGAAGGTTTTCCTCATGTTCTGTGATGTTGCATAAGTAACTGAATGCCAATAAGAAAATAGTTTTTACAGTTTAGATCTTCATTTGTTCTACTCATGCCATTTCTTGTTCTAATAAATATTCCAGCATGGCTCTCTCTTTAAGGAAATTGCCGCCCATTATCGTGTTCTAAGTAGTTGTAAGACAGATCACTAAAACAACATTAATGGGTGACTTTCTCCATAATTCCATGATTCATGTCACTTGCATTGGAATGGAACCCGCAAATAGAGTTAGTGTCAAATCTGGCAGTAACTCTGCTCCCCCAGGAACCTTTGATGCCATATTGCCCAACTGGTAGTGATGACCTTTAAATTCTGAGCTCTCTTTGAATAGGAAAGAACAAGTACCCACAAAAGGGCATAGCACCTCATTTGCACTTCCTACTTCAAAGATCGTTTCTTATAGTGGTCTCTACAATTTCTTTAAAATCTGGGACTTGAAATATATAAATCTAGTGTCCATGCCAGTCTTTTATTCCCACACGTGTTTATTCTTCACTGTTTATGCAGGAGTCACAATACAAAAATGACATCAGTATTTACAAGGAGGGGCCCATCAGTGCCATTAGAAAGCATGCTCCATTTTGCTTTTGAGTCAGACAATAATGTTTGAAACCAAAAAAGTCTTGTGCAATGCATAAGCATTTCAGATGCTGTAAACACTTTCAATATCCGTGCATCTAAAAGGTGTCAGAAATTCAGAGAACTTGCTCTTTAGCGGCACCAAAGACATATTTAAAAAAAAAAAAATTACAAACATATGGAACATGAACTTGGAGAACTTTGGAGTGTATTTTTTTTTATTTGTTTGTCTGCTGAACCTACTTAATCTTTCTGAAACCTCTAGGCATTTTCTTCTTTTTCATACAATCTCCAGCATTAGGTGGGTGTTTTTGTTTTTGTTTTTTGTTTTTTTTGATTCTTTTAAGATAGCCTAGCATACCAGCACATGGATTCTTTCCTGGGACTTTAATGCATCAGTCGAGAAACATGTATACACATTTTAGTGCATGTGCACCAGCAAGCACACACTTACATTGCTGGAGATATGGTAAATCATCGGAGCAGGCAAGTCCAAAAAGCATTAACCTACCACAAAATTTTTGAAGTTAAATGTTTACTTTTGGAAGATTGGAATACTCTCTTAAGAAGGAAAAGAAAAAATGCTGTACACACACACACAATATTAGGAAATAACACCATTGTGGTTTACTGTAACTGGATATAAATTCCTACCCACCACCTCCCTGATATCAGGTCACATTAAGTTACAGAGTAGATTCAAAATATTTAGAAATACTTGGAGAATCTTGAATGGCTTCAAATTGGAGTAAAGTTTTCCAGTTCTAGTTTAACTATCCTCTGAAGGGTGAAGCAGCTGCTTGTCCACACATGGATGCACTCTAAGAGAAGTTCTGTAGGCAGATGGTTCACACAGGGCATACCATCCTGCCCTCCTGGGAAGGTAAGGGGTGTGACCGAGACACCCCCACTGTTGACACAATGATGCCTCCAGAACTTCGTCTGTTTCTTGCTCTTCTCCTTTGCTGTCAGTCACCATCCACCCAACCCCACACTTGCCTTAGCTTCTGCTGGAATGGACTTCATCTCTTTCCTTGATTTGTCAGAAAACCTCAGCTCTTCTGCATTCAGTTTCAATGCAACCAAGGTCCTGAAAATAGGATGGAGGTGAGGAGTTCACTGCCCCCTTTGCCTCAAATGAGTATTTGGTATGATTGATATCCAGTTCAATAGGTTGTCCTCCTCAAGAATCTCCACCCTCTACTATGTGTATCCCTACAAAGACAAATCTCTCTCTGTCTCTCTCACACACACACGTGCACACACTAAACTCTGGAAAATAGTATGTTTTGCCTGGGCAGGCAGAACCCTTGCTTTACTAGTGCAGAGTTCTAGGTTAGAGAAAAAAAATCAGTGTCCTGAAAATAGTACCCAATTCAATCGGAAATAGGTAGGTGACTAGATCCTTCCTGGGCTGATCACACAGTGGTTCCAGGTTGACATTTGATAAGGAGCACAGCAATATTCAACTTGTTTGTTAGACAGAAGGGGCATGGCCCAGCTTCTGGAAACATTTCTGCCCCAATCTGCCCCAGCCTGTTTATTTTAAAATCTAGGTATAACTCTTTTAGGCAGGCTTCCAGATGGATCATCTGGAGACAAGTGTATTTCCAGCTCTCTCCCCTTATAACAACGGCCAAGAAGAAACTGACCAAACCAACGGAATTTTACTTTAAGCATCAGCTGCATCTTTTCTGAGAATTTCACATAAATAAACATTATTGTGCATAACTGTGCTTTCACAAGTTATCTCTTAAAGGTTATATCATTTTAAAATTTACCGAACTATTAATTATTTGAATTATTTCGACATGTATGTATCATGCTTATTTCATTTTCAAATATTTTGGGTTTTGTACCCAAAAGTCAGAGAAACATTTTTGGCAGATGTAAAGGTATTATCGGCTGCCCAAGTGGAGATGTTCACTGAGCTCCTCAGCTCCCTAAGCGAGAGCCTGTTCTACCCCTAACTCAGATTCTTCATGAGATGAAGATGGTCTTGAATTCTACTCCTCCCTCCAACTAATGTATTGTCTGCTTGGATAAGCCTCCAATTAGATAATTTTTAAACATATATGTAGTCTTTGGTTTTAGGAATGAAAATAATTGCCTCTGGAGACCTAGACAGTAGGATATCCCTTTCATGACCAGTGGGACGTGCAGTGCCTCTTGACTTTATTGGGAAACTGCTTTCCCACTGAGAGTGTGTGTTGCCAGCAGGTGACGACCTGTATAACTATTTGAAATGGAAGAAATGGACATGTAGCGAATTACTGGTTTTACAGGGTCACTATGAGTTGGAATTAACTCTATAGCAATGGGTTTGGTTTGGTTTGGTATTAGAAGTTGCATTCTGGAGGTGTGATTGTGCAAAATTTTTGTCTCTTTTGGCTTTTGTACAGTGAAATAAGCCTTCTAAGTGTATTTCCAGGTTCTTGTGTGTTATTTGGAAGTTGCATTTCTCATCCCACCATCTTACCCCCTGGGTCCAGAGGGACATATGTGTCATACATGATATTGTTAAAAATCCATACTGTTAAAAATCCATATTACCTACCAAAAATTCAGACACAGTTAATGATTCAGCATGCATTCCATTAATGAAAAAACAAACAAACAAAAAACAACAAAAAAGTAAAAGGAGAAAATAATTTGGTCTGGAAAGGGATATGCTTTCGTGCCCTACCTGGAGCCAATTTGTACGAGGAAGAATGTTTTTGCGTTTCTCTCTTAAGGAGAGCTGTGCTAAATTAAATAGAATATTCCTGTCCAAATTTATTTGCATACAAAATTTAATATCATTAAATGGTGTTCTATAGGATAAATATGGGGAAATATTACTTACATATATCAATATCTTGGTACACCTCATATTGGTTATAGAAAATCATCAGTGTGTACTCACTCTCTTCATTCTTTCTGGCAGAAGACATGCATATATATGATGTAGAAACAGTTTCAAATCATCAAGATAGAAGTTAAAAATAAGACAGGACAAATACAGCAATGTTGTATGCTGTTCAATATTCTGATCCTTGGAAAAGATATTAAATGTTGGTTTTGGCTGAGCATTTGCACGAGGTCAGCTTACTCACCGAACTTGAATAGGACCATGTTCAGGAGAGGTATCCTGAACTTGTTGGTAAGCAACTGATTTTCTTTCATTTTAACACTTGAAGTCATGTCTCCCAGCCCACTGAGTGCCTAATTGAACTAGTGTTATTAGAAGTCTCATAGTGGCTCTCATAGTGTACATATTATGTTCTATTGTCTTGAATACACTGAAATGTCTTATTAACCTACTCAAGAAAGACTTCTATACTCATATCTTATCAATGAATCATTCATAAATTGAAACAGATTTATCTTTCCATGTTTATATGGGCCTTGCTCATCCAGTTCTTTGAGAAGGAATTTCTGGGTGGAAAGCAAGCCTCACTAAGGTCAAAGAGACAGCATATACAGCAAAACAGAAAGAAACTCGCTGAAATTTAACCTTAATTTTAAACATCTTACATTCTAAAAACTGAAGTAATTCCAATCCTGTAGAGAGGTCTCGGTTGACTGTGCTGATCAATAAGAGGGTGGGTTCTAAACCCAGGGTCTGGAAAGGAGTCCGGGGAAACACAATCCAGTCAAGTACCACAAATGTCATAGACACTCAGACCCCTCTGGTTGGGACTCAATCACTCCACTTCACAAACCTCATGTTGTAAAAAATCATCTCAATCTGTGAGACTCCATGGGAATGATCCAGACTGGATGGGCTCCAAGTATATACTTTTCTGTGTTAGTAGAAAGGGCATGTTCAATTCTTCACTGACATGCAGTCAGTAACTTCCTATGAGAAGTTGGATCTGCATCCCCCTCCCTCCCTGCCTCTGTGGAGGTGGGAGAGCCATGGCTAAGGAGAATAGCAGCTCCTAACTAGTAACTTGGTTGTGGCAGACTCTTACGCTGTGGTTGAGAATTTTTGGTCTAGGACAATGTATCTGCTTTCAGCTAACACATCACACCACCTGCCTTCCACACCCCCCAAAAAGTGTTTTGCCCTAACAAAACAGTTGTCTAAAGGATACACACTCCATTCACACCTTCACTCAGGCTGCCTGACAGAAAGCTTCATACCTGGGCTCAGAAATTAGGTCGTTTTTTAATACAGTGATTTTGGCTTTTGAGAGGGACTCTGTGTGATATCTTTGCTTGTAGGACTCTAGTTGAGCATATTGCTATGACGTCAGTCTGTGTTTCCAGTATGAGGCCCATCAGTGGGATTTCCTTGAGATCTCAGTACAAGAAAAATACATTTGGTTCCCTTGAGGAACTAGTGTGTTTCTTATCTAGTAATAAGGACTACATAACTGACCATATCTTCCTTTTTTGCTTCAGCTTCCAGGGGGCTTAGAGCCAAATTTAACTATGCTGCAATTCTGTGGGCCCATATGGCCTGTGTATTTCCATTCTTTTATCTACCTTCTTTTTTCTTTTTTACTTTCTTCATTAATTTATTTATTTTAGTCTTACCTTCATCAAATACTCTGAGAAATGAGGCAAAGTATAATTCAATAATAATAAAAAAGTGTTTAGGTATTTTCAAAATAAAGATTATTTCAGTTTATGGTGATTATTGACCAATATCTAATGACAATTCTATGAACCCATATTAACTGAATTTCACATATGGCACTGCTTTTAATGTATTATGTATTAACACTAAAACAAAAGAAGTACTTTTTTGTTTTGGCTAATTTAAGTTTCGGGAATTGGGCAACTCTACTTCTAAAAGAGAAATCAGATCTTTTGGGAGGGAAAAATGATATGGATCAGACAATCTATGTGGCTATTATCAGATATTGATTGGATCCATAATTTTAAGATGGAAAATGAAAAATAATTTTTTACATTAACTTCACCTTAATAATTTGCTATAACTGAAAGAAGACTACTGGTTGAAAATCTTAAAAAAAGAAAAAAAAAAGTAAGAATTTAGTCATGGTAATGGCAGCATTACACCCACAGGGAACTACCAGGAATTCAAGCTGGATTCAGAAGAGGACATGGAAGAAGCGATATCTTTGCTGATGTCAGGTGGATCTTGGCTGAAAGCAGAGAATACCAGAAAGATGTTTACCTGTGTTTTATTGACTATGCAAAGGCATGTGACTGTCTGGATCATAACAAATTATGGATAACATTGTAAAGAATGGGAATTAGAGAACACTTAATTGTCTTGGAAACCCTGGTGGCACAGTGGTTAAGAGCTACGGCTGCTAACCAAAAGGTCAGCAATTTGAATCCACCAGGCGTTCCTTGGAAACCCTATGGGGCAGTTATACACTCTCCTATAGAGTTGCTATGAGTTGGAATGACTCAATGGCAAGGGGTTTAGTTTTTTTTTTTTTAGTTTTTAATTGTGCTCATGAGCAATCTGTACAGAGATCAAGAAGCAGCAGTTTGAACAGAACAAAGGGTACTGTGTGGTTTAAAGTCAGGAAAGGTCTGCATCAAGGCTGTATCCATTCACCATACTAAAACAATCTGTATATTGAGCAAATAATCAGAGGACCTGGATTATATGAAGAAGAACATGGCATCAGGATTAGAGGAAGACTCATTAACAACCTGAGGTATGCAGATAACGCAATCTTGCTTGCTGAGAGCAAAGAGAACTTGACGCATTTACTGAAGAAGATCAAAGACTACAGCCTTTAATGTGTATGGATTGCACCTTCACATATAGGACAAAAAATTCTCACAACTGGACCAATAAACAACATCATGATAAACAGAGAAAATAATAAAGTTGTCAAGGATTTCATTTTCCTTGGATCCACAATCAATGTACATGGAAGCAGCAGTCAAGAAATCAAACCATGTATTACATTAGGAAAATCTGCTGCAAAAGACCTCTTTAAAGTGTTCAAAAGCAAAGTGTCATTTTGAGGACTAAGGTACACCTGACCCAAGCCATGTGTTATGGATTGAATTTTGTCCCCCAAATACGTGTGTCAACTTGGCTAGGCCAAGTCACTCAATATTGTGTGACTATCCACTGTTTCATCTCATGTAATTTTCCTATGTGTTGTAAATCCTACTTCTATGATGTTAATGAAGCAGGGTTAGAGGCAGTTATGCTAATGAGGCAGGACTCAATCTGTAAGATTAGGTTTTGTCTCGAGTCAATTTCTTTTGAGATATAAAACAGAGAAGCCAGCAGAGAGACAGGGGAACCTCATACCATCAAGAAACCAGAGCCAGGAGAATAGTGTGTCCTTTGGACCTGGGGTCCCTGCACTGAGGAACCACTTGACCAGGGAAGATTGATGACAAGGACCTTCTCCTGGAGCCAACAGAGAGATAAAGCCTTGCCCTGGAGCTGACACCCTGAGTCCAGACTTCTAGCCTCACAGGCTCTGAGAGAATAAATTTCTCTTTTTTAAAGTCATCCACTCGTGGTATTTCTGTTATAGAAGCACTAGATAACTAAGATGCCATGGTATTTTCAATCACCTCATACGGAGGTGAAAACTGTACAATGAACAGGGAAGACCAAAGAAGAATCAACCCATGTGAATTATGGTGTTGGCAAACAATATTGAATATACCATGGGCTGCCAGTAGAACCAACAAATCTGTCTTGGAACAAGTATAGCCAGAATGCCCCTTTGAAGTGAGGACGATGAGACTTTGTCTCCTGGACTTTGGACACGTATCAGGATGTCCCTTGAGAAGGACATCACGCCTAGTAGAGAGTCAGCATAAAAGAGGAAGGTTGTTGATGAGACGAATTGACACAGTGGCTGCAAAAATGGGCTCAAGCATAACAACGATTGTGAAGATGGCACAGGACTGGGCAGTGTTTTGTTCTGTCATACATAGGGTCACTATGAGTTGAAACCAACTTGACAGCATCTAAGAACAACAATGGCCTAGTTTCAAATACAAAACAGGGTTTTCTTCCGCTGTCACTTCCTTCTTTTCTGTACCACCGCCCTTTTACTCAGAATTGTTTTTTTATAAGTCAGATAACAGAGATCAGAGTCCCTACTGCATAAAACATCAAGGTTGTGTGATATGAAATTGGCAATATTAGCAGGACAAAGTTGTGATTGTCTTGTATATTTTAATTTTGAAGAACCCTAAAGCTATCTCCAAGGACAAACAGAACATTATGGATTTGACTGAGTTCTTGCAGGTGGTGAAACTAAATGGGCCAACTAGTTGGGAACCAGGGCTCTGGAAGGCAAGGCGAGGAACATGAAGACTCTGAGGGAGACCAGCGGAGAGAGAAATGGTGGTGCTCCTCTGAAGAGCAGTCTGCATTGATGGAGAAAGTGAAAACAAGCCAATAAACAAGCAAATCTGTTTTGCATCATCCTCTGGACATACATTAGTGATCATATGATAGTAATATTTCCTTCTGGCAATGGATTGTACTCTTATACTCCTTAAGTTAAGGACTTCATTAAGGGGCGAATAACATCTTGACTTAGACATCAGAGCAGTAGACTTCCATGTTGGGAGAAGATTCTTGGTTTGGTTGAAAGTGTTTCTGAAAGAAATAGTGGAGAAGAAACATGTGAAATCCTTTGTTCTAGTACCTGTTTCAACCAATCCAGTGATGTTTAATTTAGCTCCTAGTCCATCATCCAGAAAGAAGTAATAGTGAATCTATCAGACCTCATTTTCTTCTCTTTTTCCATCTTTTTGAAAATTTGATGCTTACCAACACATAACCCTGGACATGACCAAGGACAACCTCCTTTGAGATCAAAGTCTTTAACATGCAATTTAGGAGTTGCTTGGATGATCTGTTTTGTTACCTAAATAGGGTGAGGACTGACATGCCCTGTGCTTTCTCCCATTACCACAGAGCCTGTGCAGCCCAAGACCCACTTCCTCGCACAAGCCAGAGCCCAATCTCACCAGCATGGAAAAGATACTGCCAGGTTTCCAGGGGCAGGGATGTTATCCTAGTCCCAGCTGGAAAAGAGCAAGTTGGGATTGGATCCTGAAGTGTTATTACAAGTCACCAAGTTCGTGTGTCAGTAATGAGAGAATCACAGAATCTTCATTAAATGACAAAGGCAAGCACTGAAGCCCTCAGCACAGAGCACATATCATAGGAAACTGATAACCAGATCCTCCCACACCCAAGCAATTAAAATAAAATAACCTCCTTCCTGCTTTCCAATCTCACACACCCTTATCTTCAATCAAACATAAGTTGGAGACATACTTGTAGAAATTCTGCATATGTGGCTTTCAATGTCTTTTACCAAATTGTGGGAATTCCTGGAAATCAAATAGTGATTTGTCATATCTAAATACATGCAATAACCACAGAACTAACTCTATTTCTTCCCTAATATAAACCTTAAAACTTACCAAATGGTTGAAGAAAAACTGGATATGATGCATATTTCTAATATATGAAGCATAATTTTAATAACATATGCTATTTAATAGATTTCTCCACCACCCATCTGTCAATTTGTCACAGTGTGGTGGCTTGTTTATTGCTGTTATGCTGGAAGCTATGGCATTGGTGAAGGAGCCCTGGTGGCACAGTGGTTAAAGCACTTGACTGCAAGCTGAAACATGGACCGTTAGAACCCACCAGCTGCTTCTAGGGAGAAAAATGTGGCAGTCTGCTTCCATAAAGATATACAGCCTTGAAAACTTATGGGGCAGTTCTATTATGTCCTACAGGGTTGATACAAGTCAAAATCAACTTGAGGGCAGTGGATTTATTTATTTATTTTTAATGTAATTGGTATTTAAAATACCAGCAGGGTCATCCATGGTAAAGAGGTTTCAATGGAGCTTTCAGCTAAAACCGACTAGGAAGAAAGGCCTAGCCATCTACTTCCAAAAATTAGACAAGGAAAACTTTGTGGATCACAACAGAACATTATCTTACTCACTTGCTTTGGACATATCATCAGGAGGGATCAATTGATGGAGAAGGACATCACATTTAATGAAGCAGAGGGCCCATGTGGGCAAGGAAGACACATGGTGATATGGATTGGCACAATAGCCGCAATGATGGACTCGAATATGCCAGCAATTCTTAGAATAACTCAGGACATGGCAATGTTTCATTCTGTTGTCCATAAGGTAACCACGAGTCAGAGTCAACTTGAAGGCAGCTATCTCCCTCTCTCTCTATCTCTATCTATCCATCCATCCAACCATCTAACAAGTTTCTATGTAACCCACACATTATCATTGTCTTCTTTCATGAACCTAAGGAATTTTCCATATGAAAACCACCCTCATTCTATGAACAATGTATCTGATAAGAGTTGCAACAAATTTCTATTTTGGGCCACATCTTGAAGTTTTATTTACATATTTCTGTAAAACTGGAGAAGAATGAAATATGATGAGGTAACCTAGATACCTCTGAAATATTTATGAAACAAACCATTTTATAATAAATCATTTAAAACACCCATGGAGCAGACCATTAGCCAAAACATCCTCTTCATCTGCCCATGCAGTTTAACAGAAAAATGGAGCTGTGTTTCCACGTTAACTGTGAGGAGAAATGCCCACAGCTTGGTCTCAATTTGTTTCCAGGATAACCTTGGAACCTGGTATGGGCACAGTAAATCAAGATCAGTTTGGAAACCCTTGTGGTGTAATGGTTAAGTGTTACGGCTGCTAACCAGAAAGTCAGCAGTTTGAATCCACCAGGCACTCCCTGGAAACTCTATGGGGCAGTTCTACTCTGTCCTATAGGGTCACTATGAGTCGGAATAGACTTGACAGCAATGGGTTTGGGTTTTTTTGGTTTTGTGAATATACTGTAAATGATTCTAGCCCTGGTAAGCTGGAAGCTGATCCAGTACGCTGTCCATATATTATCATCATCCAGTCTCTGATGTCACTACCTCAGAAATGGCAGTTAGCTCCTGAAGCAGTAAAAAACCCATTACTGTGGAGTCGATTCTGACTCATTGCAGCCTTATAGGACAGAGTAGCACTGGCCCATAGGGTTTCCAAGGAGAGCCTGGTGAATTTGAACTCCTGACCTCTGGGTTAGCAGCCGAACCCTTAAAACACTATGCCACCAGGGTTTCCCCTGAAGCCATAAGAGATATCAAATAAGGGAACAAAGCTCTGCATGGTCTATGGAAAAAGAAGTACTTCGGATCACAAGACAAGAAAGTTAGTCTAGCTAAGGGCGTAGAAAGAATGCAGGGCTTAATGTTTACCAATCTAAAATGAGGTAATCACAAGCAGGGGGAGAAGAAGAGTTCTCTGAAGCAAATGCTCAAGCAATGAGATCCATCTGTGGAAGGCTAGGTAATCACCCCGTGAGGTAGACCCACTGCAACCTCGGTCCAAAGTCTTACTCCAAGGACTGTGCATACCTGCTAGACCTAGTGAGTTTAAAAGCCCCTCATTGTGAGTTTCTATGGGGTGAGAGTCTGGAGGGTCTGCTTTTAGCCATATAGAGCCTAGGCAACTTCCAGAGACTCAGGGTTTCTTCCAGCAGCCCCTTGGTTATGCTTTCATTCTGGCTCCTGCTGCTTCAGCCAGCTTAGTGAGGCCAGCTCAGGGTCTACAGGCACCAGTCAGAGAAGAAACTTTTAATGACAAGTATGGTTTGTCCTATTCCTGATTTAAGAGGTATTTCTGTAAACTCCACTGCTGCTGGCTGTTCTAGAGCCTTTCTTTGCAAATTCTAAGTATTAGAAATTGCATATCAAGTCCTATCATGTCATATTGTCTTGACCTTTCAAAACTTTTCAGGAGCCACTATATTGTACCCTGCTTAAGACAAGGAATTACAGTGAAAAAATAAAGAATATTTCAAACTTGCATTTGATCCATCTTTTGGAGTCCTCTCCCAAGTGAAACATTTTAAATGGGAGACAGAAACTCGATGTTCAGTTTCAGGTCCACATCTTATTGGGTCAGTCATTATGTCTAATTCCTTTGTTTTGTTTTTGGCATCTGCTTTGGTGACTCTGTGTTAACATTTGCTTCTTTTCTGGAATATTTTTATTAATAAATCATAGAAAAGGTTTGTATGCCTCATCCCATAAGATAATCAGATAAAGCAGATTATGCGTTAAAGTACTAGTTTTTGCCGTTGGCTTGGTCTCCCAGGGATGCTGACATTTCTAAGACATTTTTCCTCCAATGGCAGCAGAGAGGGGGCTGCCCTGTGTCAGAGCGAAACAAATGTTTCCAAAGCAACATTCTCTGCATGTAGGAATCACCCAATTCATTCTTTTCTGGGCAGCAACATACTGATGGCAACACAGTCAGAGTCCATAATCAAGGGAGTTCTGGACTCGGAACTTTTCAGGGTCAAAAAGTTTTGTGGAATCTGTTTGAACACAGACTGTAGTTTTAACTATGTTTTTTCATTCACGTATAGAATTATCTCTTTCGTACAGGCATCGCGTCAGTTCTGACTCATAGCGACCCTACGTACAATAGAACAAAACACTGCCCAGTCCTGCACCATCCTCACAATTGTTGCTACATTTGAGCCCATTGTTGCAGCCTCTATGTCAATCCATCTCTTTGAGGGTCTTCCTCTTTTTCACTAACACTACTTTACCAAGCATGACGTCCTTCTCCAGGGATTGGTTCCTCCTAATAACATGCCCAAAGTACCTGAGATGAAGTCAGGCCAACCTCTCTTCTAAGGAAAATCTGGCTGTATTTCTTCCAAAACAGATTTGTTCATTCCCATAGTAGTCCGTGGTATATTCAATATTCTTTGCTAACACCAGAATTCAAAGGCATAAATTCTTCTTCTGTCTTCCTTATTCCTTATCCAGCTTTTGAATGCGTAGGAGGTGATTGAAAATACTATTGCTTGGGTCATGCACATCTTAGTCCTCAAAGTGACATCTTTGTTTTTTAACACTGTAAAGAGGTCATTTGCTGCAGATTTGCCCAACACAATGCATTGTTTGGTTTCTTGACCGCTGCTTCCATGGGCGTTGATTGTGGATCCAAGTAAAATGAAATCCTTGATAGCTTCAATCTTTTCTCCGTTTATCATTATGTTGCTTATTGGTCCAGCTGTGAGGATTTTTGTTTTCTTTATGTTGAAGTGTAATCCATACTGAAGGCTGGAGTCTTTGATCTTCATCAGTAAGTGCTTTAAGTTCTCTCTGCTTTCAGTAAGCCAGGTTTTGTCATCTGCATATCGCAGGTTGTTAATCAGTTTTCCTCCAGTCCTGATAGCGCATTCTTCTTTATATAGTCCATATAGGACTAGGAATTGATAATAAAAATATAGATAAGATGTGGTTTCTACTCTCAAAGAGCTCAAAATCAAATAGGACAGGAAGATATGAAACAAATAACAACAAAGGATGCAGACATTTTGATGAATTTGCGTATGATCTAGTTGGAACTCCAAGCAGAGAATTCAACTTGATGAGGCAGTTAGGAAGCACTTCCCAGAGCACTTGACTGTTGAAATAAGCATTTTCCTCACATGGTTGGGCAAGGGTACTCCATAAAGAAGGGGCAGCAAATCAAAAGAAATGAGTCTGTAGAGAAGGGCAAGGAGGAAAAGAAACAAGGTTGGTGAAGCCAAAGGGAGAAGATTATGGTGGGCCTTGCATGCTGGGCCATTTGTAGGCATTTGGGAAGTACTGAAGTATTACAAAACAAGGAGCGACATGCTCTTACATGTGTTTTTAAAAATGCATCATGGCAGCAGAAATCCAGATGGATTACAGGGGTGTGAAATGGACATAAAAAGACCAGTTCAAAGACTATTGCAATATCCAGGAAAATGATGATGAGGGCCCAGATTCAGGCCACAGCAGTAAAATGAGCTGCACGGGATGGATGCAAGAGGCTTAAATGGGATAAATGTGGAGGTGAGTCAGCGAGATTGAGGGCTGACTCTCAGACGTCACAGATGAATTATGGTATAATTTATAGAGGTAAGAGATCCTTTTCGTATTCATTACAACACTAGGGATATTTAGCACCATAGATTCTAAAAAAAAAAAAAAAAAAGGTACTAATACTGCTCCAAGGTTTCCTAAGAGGATCATGTCTGCTGTGGGCTTTTCCACATTTCTCCTTTTTCGGTTTCTGCAATTGTCACCTCTACACACAAACAGCTGTATCCCATCAGGACTTTATTTCTTTTTGTAATTTTCCTCTGTATTTGCATACCAGTTGTTCACAGTTTGTTTTAAGAACAAGGGTTTTGTCATTTTTTTTCCTAATAGTTCTTCTTTTTCCAAAATATATTATTATTATGTTTTTTTACACAAGTAATTCATGCTCATTCTAGGAAAAAGTAGACCATAAAATGAGAAAATAATAAAATAAAGAAAGCTCATTCTTAAGCCCACAACTTGGACAAAGCCTCAGGAGACATTTTAATATAAAATCATCAGAAATCTAATGCACCTACACCTGTGAAAGATCTGTGTGTTTATATAAATGGGGACTACCTATACACAATTCTTTGTTACCTGCTTTTTTCTCCACTCAAAATATTTTGTTATATCATGCCCATGTCAATAAATATACATCCTGAAGTCATTCTAAATGTTTGCAACATACTCTGTATACCAGAATTAATTTAGTCAACTTCTCCTTAGAGGGTATTTAGCTTCATTGTTTTTACTAAACAAGCTGTGATAAGTATCAGGTCTGGGATTTTATTTTACCCGACTTAAAAGCTAAGAATTTAGCCTGTTATGGACAATGGCAAAGACAAGAGATTCCTGAATCAGAGACAAAGGACTTTATTAACTACACCACAATAGGTAGTATGAATATCAGCATGTACATTGACTCCCCTTGCCCCAAACCCCACAGGGGTGATGCCATGGGCCCAGATGGATGCTATGCACTGCAGTGGGTTTGCACTGCAGCTGAGGAATACTGAGATTGGGAAATCCATCCCTTCTATATAAGCAGTAAGTAAGCCTACTCTTTCTCCCAGAAGACACTCCTTCATCCTTCGAGTAAGTACAACCCTGAAAAATGGCCTGGGTAAGGAATGGTGAGGGCGTTGTATTCTTAGTATACCCAGCAAGATGTGTAGGAGCACAAGATACTATCTCCCAACATTAAACACCTTAGTAATAGATGTTTAAATATCCTTAGGATAAATCCAAAGGAATGAAATTACTGGACCAAAGGGTTTGCACTGCAGCAGAATGTCTGTGAGTGTCACCAAATTACTCTCTAGAAACTTGTTCCTGCAGGTTTGTTTTCTCAATTGTGTCCTGTCCCTTACTGGGCCAAGACTTGCTTCTCTCATCTGAGTGCTCAGGCCCATATTGGTGTTCTCTGCCTTTTCCAGGCATGTCTCATTCATATTACAGCGGAGGGCATTTTAGCAGAGTCATTTACTGATTGATGTCAAATTGAAAATAGATTGCTCACTTCCAGCTTAGTGGAAACAGGAACGCTAAGATAAGCAACAGCGTTGCTTTTCCCTGCGGCAGCAGATCATGTCTCTTCCTATTTATATGGGCTAGGCGTCTGTTTTCTCATTTTATCTAACACTTTGGACAGGTGGTATGTGTATGTCTGTGTGCACGCGTGCACTTGTAGGTGAATTTTAATGATATTTCAAGGCATTTTGGGAAAAAAAATTCCTTGGGTTGCTTTTGTCAAATAATAAAATTATTTGACATAAAGCTCATTGAAAACAGATGTGAAAATATGCAATTCTTACTTTTGCGTTATCCTTCCCTGGGGGCCTCTTGGTTTATGCCTATCTGAATGTTGATGTTGAACATTTCAGTGTCTCTTATTTCCAGGGGTGTTGCCTTTAGTGTATAAGAACACTTTGGGGAAGGACCCCTGAGTGGTAGTTACCGTCGTGAAAAGCAAGCCAGAATCATTAGATAGCTAAGGAGATTTGTACCTGACCCAAAGCCTCCTATGGGCTAGACCCTGGGGCATGTATTCCCGTAGTGATTGGGCCCAGTAATTCTTGGTATGGGAAACTCTGCTTTCATCACAGACTTGTCCTGAGTTTGACACATTCACTTCTTTTTGGATCCCTCTTCTTTAAATGAGAATGCAAATAACTGACCCTGACTTCAATTAGAGCATCACTTCTAGTAGTCCTTGTGTTCTGTTTATGAGGGTGAGACCCATGTGTAGATCCCAGACAGCGTCTTGTACTATACCTAGAGCTCCTCTTTCCCCTTTTTCCCCAGGGAGTGGCACTCCATGATCTTACCCATGTGTTTTCTGGTATTGGAGGCTGTTATGTTTGAGTTGTGTCTCCCAAAAATGTGTGTCAATTTGGCTAGTCCATGATTCCCAGTATTGTGCAACTGTCCACCATTCTGTCATCTCATGTGATTTTTCTATATGTTGTAAATCCTACCTCTATGATGTTAATGAGGCAGGATTAGAGGCAGTTATGTTAATGAGGCAGAACTCAATCTCTAAGATTAGGTTGTGTTTTAAGCCAATCTCTTTTGAGATATAAAAGAGAGAAGCTCGTAGAGAAACAGGAGGACCTCATACCACCAAGGAACAAGAGCCAGGAGAATAGCGGGTCATTTTGACCTGGGGTCCCTGCACTGAGAATCTCCTCGACTGGGAAAGATTGATGACAAGAACCTTCTCCCAGAGCTAACAGAGAGAAAAAGACTTCCCCTGAAACTGGCACCCGGAATTCAGACTTCTAGCCTCCCAGACTGTGAGAGAATAAATTTCTCTTTGTTAAAGACATCCACTTGTGGTATTTCTTTTATAGCAGCGCTAGATAACTAAGACAGAGGGAAGTCAGTTGAAATGACCACTTACAGTATCTACTTGAAGCAAATAAGACCAGTCTCCCACAGAGGGAGACTCTGGCTACTGTCCCTTTAGTGGTTTAATTTTGTCTTCATATCTGGGAAATATTTTAAGAGAAATATTTGAACTAAAAGTCTATAGTGCTTAAAGTGCCACCTTTGGAGCAAAGCAATCCTATTTTTCTTCCAGTTCTGGTGGCACTTGTTCATACAACGTGCCCTTTGGGTCAAGTCTACCTGCTGCCTGGACAAGGCAGATTCAGTCATATACACACGACAGAAATAGCCATATACGACTGAGCAAGAGGGAGCCCAACCACCTTAGAGAAGACTTGTCAAATGAGCCCCAGAGTGGCATTTCACCCCGACTGGTCCCAAACCAATCCTCTCAGATCTCTTCTTGGGGAAGCACAAATGCTAGGTGAAAAAAGTGAAAGGTAGGTTATGTGAGCTTAATTTTTTTGTTCTTAGCTATGCTGAACTATTTTTCCATTTTTCTGTGAAACCTATGCAGATCTCAACTATCCAGATACTTTTTAGGAGGTATTTGCTGAGTTGCCTGCCTTAAGATATATTCTGAAGATCTACGAGAGTAAATAAGTCTTAAGGAGCCCTGGTGGTGCGATGGTTAAGCTCTCAACTGCCAACTGAAAGTGAACATTACGAACCCACCAATAGCTCCATGGGAGAAAAGACTTATTGATCTGCTCCCATACAGATTACAGCCAAGGCAACCGTACGTGGCAGTTCTACTCTGTCCTGTAGGTTGGCTGTGAGTTGGATTCTACTCTATGGAACACAACAACAACAACAACAGCAGTTAAGTCTTATTGGCCACTGTATCCATGCACCTGGCATAGTAGGTGGTCAATAAACATTTGTTCCATGATGAATGAATGAATGAATTAAAAAATAGAATCTTAAATGGCTGTAGTATCTGGTTAGTTTTCTAACTGATTCCACATTTCTTCTATCTTTGCAATACCTTTTACTACCCAAGCTTTTCTATACATTTTCTTTCAAATAACCTAAAGAAGACTGACTGGGATACCTTTGTCAGGTTCCTTTCTATAAAGGAGGGGAGATTTGGAAGTAGGCATCTTGAGAACCATCCTTCTCACATGTACAATATGATCCTGTGATCATTACGATTATGTGTCAACTTGGCCAGGCCATGAATCTCAGAAGTTTGGCAGTTATGATGTAGTTTGGCAGTCATATGGTGATGTGATCACTTCCATGATGAGATCTGATATATAGAGAGATTTATATATATTCATACACTTTACTGGTTTTGCTTCTCTAGAGAATCCAGCCTAAGACAGCAAAAGTCACTATAAAAGAATTAGTAGAAATACAGGGGAGGAGGTAAATTCTAAAGATATTTAGTACATGGGAACCAGCAGGATGTGGCATGCCAGAGAGAAATATACACTAGGATGGCATCCAGTTAATGGATGGTGGTGCCATTACCAGGGATAGGGGGTATAGTTTGGGGAAAGTACATGTTCCCCTTGAAAAGTCTGTAGGATATCCACAGAGATACATGATAATTGCTTGGAAATATAGGTCTAGAGTTTAAATGAGAAATCAGGATAATCAGTTAAATTTTTGAGTCACTATTTCACTGAAATGGTGCATGTCATATTTCATTGGTCAGCAGAGATTCCAGACTAAGACGGACTAGGAAGAAAGGCCTAGTGACTTACTTCTGAAAATTAGCCAGTGAGAACCCCATGGATCACAAGAGAATATTTCTGACATAGTGTTGAAAGACGAGCCCTCTCAGTTATAAGACATTCAAAACACGCAGTAGTGGCAACAGTGGACTGAAGCATACCAAGGGCCACGAATATGGTGTAGGACTAACATTTCACTCTGTTGTACATGGGGTCACCAGGAATCAAAGCTGACTTTATAGCAGCTTACAACAACTAGATACTATTAGTTCTAACGACAAGTAGCTGCTGCTTTTGACTGCAAGTTAAAGAACACCCAACTCACAGGGGCTTAAACAAAAGTTATATTTTCTTTTCTGTATGTGTTAAGAAATCCAGAGGGGCCCTGAATCAATGATTCTTTAGCTATAGCCTTTTTTTAATAGGATTTTAGAAGCAGCTGTTGCCGCTTCAGGCATGACATCTATTTTCCGGTCAGCAAGAAATAGGAAGAGCAAGTTTTTACCTTTTTATTTTTGAACCCATTATCAATCCCAGGGAGTTCTGCCTATATCTTCTTGGTCAGAACTACATGGTATAGCCACTCTCGGTACAAGGGAGACAGAAAGACAAGGAAGAACTTGGTTGAAAATCAGTGTTGAATGGGCCAACCTCCAGTACCTTCCATACTATTTTAAGCAAGAAGGGGACATTTTTGAAAAATTCCAAAGAAGCCTTGGTAAGGTAGAAATAAGGGCAGTTTCTGAGATCTCATCCAGAAGAGATTATGGACATTATTTTCACAGCACTGCCTTTTAACTGGGCTCCAAGGAGGCCCAAATCCGTGTCTATTTGTTCTAGTCTGATTGGCTAACCCAGGATAAGGTATCCCTCCTACCCTATGTAAATTAACCATGATTATGGGTCTGGTGGTTGAGGGCCACCCAATTTATTGGTGGCCATTCTCAAACAAGGGGGATCATTGTTAGCCACAGAACCTTAAGGTGGGTTTTCATACCATTGCAGGGATGAGTGACAATAGCAGGATGGATTCTCCCCAGAGATCATCTCCTGTAGCCCTCAATAGCCTCAGGATGTTGTCTGTAACGATCTTGGAGAACACAGTTCTTGCCTTAATGTCCAGAGACTTGTTCTTGAATCTTGGCTCTGGGAAAATTAAATATTTGGGCAAATCATTCTTTAGACATCCATTATTATATCTATGAAGCAAGACAGATGCATCTATGGATTAAGTGATATAATGGAATAAGCACATCCAATAGGGTTGAAGCCATATATAAATTTATGGTGTTAAGATTTTTATCTCAGGATAGTGATAAGCATGACCACTTTTCCTGGTCTGTGGTATGTTTCACATTACCGAGTTCGATTTCATGAACATAGGCTATCAATATTTACATGTACAATCTTTTCTTACAACCCACTCTTTCATTTCCCAGGTCCTCTGTCAGCTCTCACCAGTCATGTTCTCTTTCGCGAGTGGTTAGAGAGAGAGGGTATAGATCTGCTGGAACCAGGAGCTATGTCTCACAATCTCATTTGCAGAGAATATGAATAGAGAAGGCAGAACCTGATTTTCCTTCTCTCACTGGGAGTCACATAGACCTCAAAGGGTTAAAGTGATACTCAAATGAACTGTATACTAAAGTCTCTAACAGGCTGTCCAGTGAGGTCGTCACTTGACCACATTACTTTCCATGAGGTAATGGTCCCACATGTATCCTCTTCTCCCTGGTAGAAGGTGCATAAAATATAAATAAATGATCAGGTTACAGAGTGAACTCTGAATGACCAATTTTGGTTCAAGTAAAGACCTCCCCTTCTCCTCAGTTGGCGATAAATCTTTCAGCAACAGGCTGATCTCTCTCAGAAAACAGACTATCTGGCGATGTTTTCACCTTCTGCACTTGCCAGAATGGAGTGAGCGTGAGGTGGAGACCTGGACACGGAAGCAACCACAGACAAATAGCCATGAATGGGTTTCTTCAACATCTTCAGGCTCTGCTCAATACTCTGGCTGCTGCTGGAAGAGAGAGAAAGGGGAACAGGTTGCAATGTCAATAAGAACAGCAAATGCAATAAACCATCTGTAAAAAGGAGCTGCTGATCTGACTTCCAGAGTAGTGGCAGTTACAAGGTTAGAAGTACAGGACACTGCCCCTACCACTAAAAAGAATGGCAGTGTCATTTTCAATTTCTTCATTCTTTTTAGTTTTCCCTTGGGGTAGATTATTTGAAGTCTGTTATGAGTCTTGGTGAATGCATAAAGTAACTTGCATGTGCTCTTATTTTACCCAGCCCTGTCTGTGTTACCTTGGAACAGGAATATAAAGAAATTAGGGATGTGACATTTGTCAAGGTATTCTTTGGTGACAAGTTGTATGGCAGTTATAGGAGGATGGGTGGACTCAAGCTTATAAAGGGACCGATTGACCAGAAATGGCAACCACTCCCTCCAACAGGTATGTTATTTTTGATAAACACCTTCTAGAACCAGTCAGAGGCTAAAGAAAAAGGACGAGGTTATTCTCCTATGCCTTGTTTCTCTGGCTCCCCTGGTGTTTGCTCCCCCACCCCTTATGCCAAATCAATTAGAGTCAAACTGCATTAACATGGCCTGTAAACCCCTATTTGGGCATATTTTATCTAAATGCAAGTCGTTCCTGCTCTTGCCTGGGAAGCTCTAGGGTTGAGTCTGGCTGATGTCCTTCTGTGGACATCTTGGCCTGAGGTACTGCCAACTTGGCTCCTAAACCTTAACCATTTTGGGGCTGAGACTCAAGTTCTTTTTGGTCACCACTGGCTTGCTCATCTGCAGCTCTGTTGAGTTATTAACAGACCCCCAAGAGCTCCTTCTGTGTTTTTGTGTGAATTATCAAAGGCTCCCTGATCTTGGCAGGTCAATTAGAAAGTCCATCTGTGGACTGAGGCCACCCTGAGCCAGGGCACATGGGGGACACAGACCAGTCTTCAGTCCCTACTTGCATCCCCTCTACCTAGCACATGGACATACACTATAGGCCTGATTGTTGGCAACACCTTTTATTTTCTCTTTGCCTCTGGCCAAAGTGTCACAGAGAGCCAAGCTCTCAAGAGAAGTCAAGCAGAGCTCATTCTCCTGGACTACTTGGGCTCCTAGTTCAAACAACTGCAATGCCAGCAGGAACAGCTTAACCTTTGCCACGGGACTTTCAACTCATTCATTGACTCAATGCATGCTTTATTGAACACCCTCCACCAAGAGCCAGTCATGTGGAAGATGCTGGGGACACCGAAGGGACACCATGACAGATGACTTTCCTGTGCTTATGGAGCTCAGTCTAGGTGGGTGACAACCAAAAACACATCAACAAAGTACTTCCATACTGTGTGAATGTCAAGAAAGTTATGACGGAGTGCTGAGAAAGAATGAGCCTGGGAATGCGGTGGTGAGGGGGCAGTGAGGTTTGTGGTGAGACCAGAAGGGTAAGAATAAGCTGGTCATTCAAAGGTCAGGAGGATGAGCAGTCCCATCTGAAAAAAGAGAAAAAGAAAAATAAGACATCTAAAGGCTGAGAAACAGAAAAGGAAAAACATGGTCCAGGAACTGAGGGAAGGCCAGTAAGCAGGGAATGCAGCCGGAAAAGGAGAGAATGAGGTTATTGAAATGTGTGTGAGACTGATCATTGTTGGCCTGGTTGACACTTTTGGCCATGTTCCTTTTCCTTTTCTTGCACCTTTATTGAGGTATAACTGACATATAATAAACCGCACACATTTGAAGTATAAAATTTGAAAAGTTTGGACACAAGTATACACAAGAAAACCACCACATATTAAAGATAATGAACATATCCAATGGAAAGTCACCGGAAGGCTTTAATCAGGAGAATGGCATGATTTGGATTGGGATCTATGAAGATTACTTTGGCTGACAGCTCTAGTTGCTATAGGTAGAATTATCTGCCCCATAATGAACTGCCCTGACTGAGGCTGAGTGTCAAGGTGGCACACCCCAAACAGGTTCACATTGTCTTTCCCAAGGTGTCCTGTTGTCTGGTCCTCCACAAAATACTGAACCCCACATCTGTAAGAAGTCTTCCTGACTTGGTTTCTCCTCTAGCATTTTCCATTTGTCAAGCTCCAGGACATCCACAAAACAACATCTTTCGGACCTTTTCCTACTGGTCTAACAGAAATGTGGTTCCAATCACTCTACTCCATAACCACACACTAACTCTTTACCAAGATTCAAACTTGGCAGAAAACTACCTGTGAACCTAACATACTGTACCTGTTAATTTAAAGACCAGGAATGTAGTTTCCAAATGCTTTTCCTTTATGTAGATATTCAATATGTATTTGTGTTTTTCTCCAAGCATTTGGTTCTCACCAGACTACAGGTCAGCAGCCACAGTGGTTGCAGCTGGGCTCTGTGCTGATGAGCTGAGGGCAGTGTGTGTCATCCACGGCTCCCTCCTGGAGATCCTGCAGCCGAGCAGTCTCCGCAGGGGCCGAGCTGCATCTGGTGAAACTTCATTTCCACATAGGTGTTGGTGACACGGTAAAGTCATGTAGAAATGAGAGATTCAGTTGCTCCTTCCCTTTGTGGTCTGTCTACAGAGCTTCATGAGGGAAGAGGGGCTGGGGAAAGCTCCATCTCTTCACTCAGAGGCATTTTAAGAAGGAAGAATAAATCTCAGTTCCTGGAACCTTCAGTCATGTCACACTTTTCCCATTCATTGGTAGAGATTGGAACATGCTGTGAGAGGACACAGACTCTTGCTCTCTAGAGATCTTGTGGGAAAATAACTATTGAAGGTGAAATATAGTTGGTCGAGGGAAAAGTCCTCAAATCAGACTTCTGGGGTTCAAATCCCAACCCCATCACTTACCAGGTATGTGATGCCCAAGAGTCTTACTCTTTCTGTTTGTCAGTTTCTTCATCTATAAAATCGGGCTATAATAAAACCAATCCCATAGAGTTTGTTTGAAGAATGAAATTTTTGATGCTTAGCAGTGTCTGGCCTACAGTAAGGGCTTGAGACATGATGGCTGTTATTTTATTACTGGTTTGGAATCCTTGAGTGGAGCAAACAGCTAATGGGCTCAGCTGATAACCAAAAGGTTGGCAGTTCGGATCCACCCAGAGGTGCCTTGGAAGAAAGGCCTGGTAATCTACTTCCAAAAATCCAGCCACTGAAAACCCTATGGAGCACAGTACTACTCTGACACACATGCAGCCTCTATGAGTTGAAGTCAACTCAATGTCATCTGGAGAAAAAAAACAAACAAACAAAAAAAAAACTGGAATTATACACTTCACCAGACAACAGGTCTACCTTGAAAATTAAAATTTGCATAAATCAATTTAAGTCACTTATAATTATTTATAATACTGTAGTGTCAGGTATCTTATTCTCAAACATATTATCCTAGGAAAATATGACCTGACATTGTACCTATTGAAACAAACAAAAAAACCCTTACTTGACTCTTCCCCAATACAGTGGGTAAGGGTACCTGCATTAGAAGCACCTCAGAACTTGCTAAAAATACAGATTCTTGGGCTCTCCTCAAATAGCACTGCAGTAGCACCTCTTGAGGAAGATGCCCAGGGATCTGCATTTTGAATAAGAGCCTCAGGTAACTTTAATTATCCTCCAATGTTGAGAACCATTACTTGGGTGGAACTCTGAACAGGCTACTGATTCATTATTTCCCTCCCTTTGTTTTTATTAACTGTACAGAGATAACTCTGCTTTAACGTAATTGCTCCATTTGAGTTTCTGTTAGTATTTTATCTCTCTTGCATCCCTCAAGTTGTATATATTTCTTTAGGGTGGGGCGCAAGGCAGTTTTCTGCTTTGGTTGATGTTTGTGGTCCAAGGCCTCTCAACCCACGCTTGTTTACTGCTACTGAACACATCATCCCCTTGCTACCCTCAACTGTAACAGACAGTCTTGCCGGCTCCCTCCTGATTTACCCTGTATTGTATTACCTTCTTTTTTCCCCCTTCTTGTTGATTTAAGGAGCTGTTTTTATTGTTTCTAGAGCCAACACATCTGTCATATATTTCCCTCCAACTGAAAAACACTGGAAAATCACCGGTTACTTAGCACAAACGCATGCCTGCGCTAGATGACAATTTCTTTTGTAACTGGCTCTCACTTAGTAAGAGACTGGATTTTCCAGGCTCCTGCTCTCCCACTCTCTCTTGCTGCCATTAAGGTCAGGCCCTTAAACTCAGTAGAGACAGACTTATCTCTCAGCCTAGGTTTTTGGCTATAATTGGCTACTCCCGTGAATTAAAGTAAACTTCGTGGTTTATCCACAGTTTCCCATCTTTGTGAGTCTACTCTTGCTCCCTGAACCCAGAAAATGGAGCCGCGGTTATAACTGAGGAAGTGATATAGTACAAAGTGTGTTAGCAATGCAGGAACAGTGAGGAAGTTGGAAGGGACTGGGCTGCCTCAATTAGAATTATATCTATAATAAGTGTCTTACCAGTCAGAAAGAGCAGAAATCAGCTTTGTTTAACCTAAGCCAAAGAGGAATTTGCTGGAAGGATATCAGACAGCTTTCAGAAGAATTAGGATCAGAACACATGTAGAAACCAAGCGAGTCTTCGCAGCTGGATCTGCTGACAGAAAACACTCAGGGCAGGAGCCTGGTAAGGGTAATTCTTCCGCAGCCCAGAGCCGTTTTCAGAGTCACAGCCCTAAGTGGAAGCTCTGATTGGTTGCATTCGGGTCAGGCGACCACTCTCCCGCTGATAGGAAGCCTCTTTTTGCCCTTCATAGTGGAAGGTGGGCAGTCCTCCTCTCTCTCCAGTTACTCCCAAATAATTATAAGATTTGGATGTCGTGTATCCCCAAATGGCAAAGGTTCACTCCAAGCATGATTTACAGTCCTTTATTTCCCTGGTGGCCCAGCGGTGAAGAGCTACGGCTACTAACGAAAAGGTCGGCAGTTGGAATCCACCACCGCTCCTTGCAAACCCTATGGGGCAGTTCTTCTCTGTCCTATAGGGTTGCTATGAGTCAGAATCACTCCACGGCAACGGGTTGCCAATACAATAATAATATAATAATAATATCCATCATTTATTGAGGACTCATTTTTTTTTTTCAGCACTGTGCTAGGTGCTTCTTATGTAGAACCTCTCCTCCTCAGCGCATCTCTCTAAACATGATAGTTGCATATATTTTTTACAGATGAAGAAACCGAGTCTTGGAGAGGGTAAGCAACTTGACTAGGATCATTCAAGTGGTAAATGATGAACTCAGGATTTCCGACCCCAGAATTGATGTCCATGGTATCACCCCTCCTCCTCTATGTGCTATCTCCCCCTGAATTTTCTTTGTATTCCAAATAGATTAGGCAAATAAGACTTGACTCTTAGCTATTATTTCCACATCTGAAAAATAAAGGGTACTGACAAAATTAACTCTAAGATTTCATCTGTGTCATTCTATGTTCCTGTAACTATATTCCTATTTTAAAATGACACTGAGCGCCTAACTACAGAGCAGATTTGACAATGTTGGTAGATCCACTGTCCCTGTCAAGTGTGATGCTGTTTTCTTTGGTCTCAAGCAGCCTTCCATGTAAGATCATACTTCTCCTGCCAAATCAGATCCTTGAAATCTGTCTGGAAACTAAACGCAAGCCTGTAGCCCTGTGGAAATGCCTGCCAAACATACAATTCCTGCTGTCTGGTTGGTGACGTGCTAATCACCCTTTGTTCTTCTAAATAAATACGTTTCAGCAGAGACTCAAGGGAACATTTTCAAAGAAGAGAGTATGTGTGTTCACCATTTTTATGTAGACAAAGTGAAGGTTGGCTAGTCAAGTAATCACCCCTCATATTCTCTTGGGCATATGTGGTTTTAACTAGAAGCTAAAAAGTTACTTGGACACTTTTGCAGAACCATATTCCTGGCTTCAGTTTCGAACTCCCGTCTGAAACTGCAACTTAAATCAGGGTATTAAAAGACATGCATTCTAAGAGAGTCCCTTCTTCATGGAGAGCAGTTTGTGATTCACTTATTCAACTGCTCTGTGAATGGATATTCATGGAATACCTTCTTGAGGCCAGGAATGGTACTCATTGCTGAGCTTTCAGGGTGAAAAAGAAAAAATCCCAGTGTAAGAGATAGACATTAAAACAAGTAATCAAAATGCTGTCGTTATTAGCTGCTGTCAAGTCGACCCTAATCTCATGGTGACCTCATGCACAACAGGATTGGACCATTGTGATCTATAGGGTTTTTATTGGCTGATTTTGGGGAAGTAGATCACCAGGCCTCTCTTCCTAGTCAGACTTAGTATGGAAGCGCTGGTGAAAGCTGTTTAGCATCATAGCAACACACAAGCCTCCACTAACAGATAGCTGGTAGCTGCAGCTGAGGAGCACTGGCGGAGAACTGAATTTGGTCTCTTGCATGGACAGTGAGCTCTACCACTGAACTACCACTGCCCCATCAAAATACGTTATTGTCATTCTTGTGTGTTGTTGAGTCAATTCCAACTCATAGTGACCCTATGTGACAGAGTAGGATGGCCCCACAGGGCTTCCTAGGCTGTAATTTTTATGGGAGCAGATCATCAGGTCTTTTCCCCTGCGGTGGTTTCCAACTGCCAACCTTTTCAGTAGCAACTGAGCACTTAACCATTGTGCTGCTAAAGTGGGGGAAATATGATATGAATGCCTGGAGCTTGTCCTAGAGGGTTACAAAGAAAGGAACCGCAAGACATTTTGGGGCAGATTTGGAAAAAAAAAAAAAACCTTATCAGAGGAAGTTATATTTGAGTGGATTCTTGAAGGATGAAAACAGTTGTACCAGGAAAAATAAAAGGGAGGGCATTTGAAGGCTGAAGGACAAAAGCTGCAATGTTCATGTTTGGGACATTCGCAGATCAGAGGGATTATGAGTTATGCAGAAAGAGAGTAAAAAAGAAGTGAAAAGAGAATTTAAACAAGAGGATAAAATAGGACATAATATGAGTGGTCACATATATTATATATCATGCAAAGTGTTTAGATTATGTTAGCAGGGAACCACTGAAGTTTTTCACACAAGGGAATGATTTGATAAAATTTGTGTTTTAGAAAGGTCACTTTGACCATTAGAAGGGAAAAGAGGCCCTTATGGATGGCAAATTATGAGCACATTTTTACCATTTTGGCAAGAATTTATGGAAGAGAAGACCCATCATTTCTCATGGTGTCTTTCAAAATATAAAACATATGAGGGTTAGATGTGAAAGTGTGTGGTGTTTTCGTTAGGAATTAAATATAGTGCTTCTTTTCTCTTACTGGCCTGGAATCTAAAAAAAAAAAAAAAAAGACAAAAGGTCATACAGTATACCTTGACTTGTTATAAATTTTACATAAAAAAAAAAAATGGGTCAAATTATGTCCTCTAATCCAGAAAATGATTACCAACAAAATCCTCGATTATGGTGAGTTAATAAGTAATTGAAGACTGTTGTTGTTAGCTGTGGTTGAGTCAGCTCTGGCTCATGGTGGCCACAGACCTGCGTCATCCTCAAAATTGCCAGTGTGTTTGAGCCTATCGTTGTGGCTACTGTGGCAATCATCTCACTGAGGGTGCCCCTTACCCTCGTTGGCCCTGCACATCACCAAACATGATGTCCTCTCATGATTTATCCCTCCTGCTGGCTTGTCCAAAACCAGTGTGATGGCCAGTATTCTGTTGTGATCCATAAGATTTTCATTGGATAATTTTTGGAAGTAGATCGCCAGGTCTTTCTTCCTAGTCTGTTTTAGTCTGGAAGTTCTGCTGAAACCTGTCCACCATGTGTGACCTTGCTGGTATTTAAAATGCTGATGGCATAGCTTCCAACATCATAGCAACATGCAAGCCATCACAGCATGAAAAATTGATAAGAGGTGTTTTTGTTCTGTTTTGTTTAATAAAGAATACTGTGCCTTATTTGAAAGTTTCACACTAATTCTCTAGCTCCAGAATATGCTTACTTACCTTCCAATGTTATATTCAAGAACCACTTTCAAACATCTCTCATGTTTCATTGAGCTAGATCAGATGTGAACATGGACCGCTTTAAGACCTGTCAAAATGAATAAGCGTTTTAGTAAGCTGTTTTATTTCTAATATAAGCCAGTGAGAAAACAATGAACAAGTCTCCAGTGTTAAGATGGGAAAATACGAAAACCATCCCCACTTCCTCCAGTCATCACCATGGTTTCATCATCTATTACACAGTAAAACAAACATAGCCACTGACTCTAACCCTTAATGAGCATATGTGACTCCGATAGTATTTATCGGGTTTATTTGTTTGAGGCCAACAGAAATGAAAAGAAAACAGTGCAGCATTGGGTCATTAGTCTCTTCTGACGTGTGCTGTAATTCTAAGAAAAACATTAGTGGCCTATTTTTAGCAAATACCTTCATCCACTGAAACGATAATGGCCAAAGGAATAATCCCTGGGATGGAAAACAGAAATTCCCAGAATTAAATTTCCTTGCTCATCTGTTCTATGGTCATAGGAAATCCATCAGCACCGTCATTTCTCATCAACGTTGAGAAATGTTTTACCTCAGACAATTATGCAATTCTTCCCAACTGGAACGCCTTTCTCCATCATCTCTGCTAAACCATGGCCCTTCCAGTTAAAAGAAATGAAAAAAAGTCACCTCCTCCAGGAAGCCTCCCTACATCAATCCTTTTACCTACAAACATTATCATTTGTGTCTTACTTGAACTCATATAAACTCTGTTTATTCCATGTTATTTCCTTTATTCAAAAATATAAACAAAAAAGGATAGGAGCTAGATATTGTTCTAGCCTATTTGTGTTGGTGTGTGAGGGAAGAGACAGATAGATGAATAAGATGCAGGTTCTTCCCCATAGGGGTGTATCACCTAGTAGGAGACATAAGACACATGAATAGGTTCAAAAAGCGGTCCTTGATATCATTTTTGCTCAACATCTGAGAGGAATGCAGCCCTCTCTCACCAATCCCAGGGACTCACCACTGACTTACAAGAATGTATGGACATAGAGAAGTGGCTAGAATCCAGGGGTAGAGGGTGAAATGGAAAGAGGGGAGAGTCTGGAGTGGGGGGTTGTATCTTAAAAACTATGTTCAGGAGGTCGTGGTGGTTTGAAGCAAGTTGTTTGAAATAAAACAGATAAATGGGTTAAAATTTTGGACCTTCCACTGTTGGTGTGGTTTTGACAAGTTATATAATATTTTGGACGTCATAGGATTAGTATTAACACTAAATGAGATACTGTAAAAAGATTTATATTGCCTGGTATAGTAGGTTTAATAGTCTTACCCCAAAAGGTATGTCCACACAGAATGTGTGACTGTGACCTTATTTAAAAACAAAGGGGCTTTGCAGATATAATAAAGACTCTCAAGATGAGATTATCCTGGATTATTCAAGCGGGCTCTAAATCCAATGACAAGTGCCCTGTTAAGAGACAGAAGAGGAGAAGGCCCTGTGAAGATGGAGGTAGAAGTTGGAGGTACGTAGCTACAAGCCAAGGAATGCCAGGAACAACCAGAAGCTGAAAGAGGCAAGAGAGTATTCTTCCCTAGACCCTTCAAATGGAATGTAGAAAACTTAATTTTGGACTTTGGCTTCTAGAATGGTGAGAGAATAATTTTCTGTTGTTTTAAGCCACCAAATTTATGGGAATCTGTTATAGTAGTCCTAGGAAAATGATACAACTGGTATTGTGACATAATTGTCATTTGTGTTATTTGTAGTTATTATTTTATGCTCTCAGAGAGCACCCATGCCCCTTCCCCTTCCCCCAGTGGAGAATCATTGTGCTAAATTGTGAATTGTCTTCTACGAGAGGCATAGTACATGCTGAAGGTTCAGAAGAAAAAGAACTCTAGAACTTCGGGAGATTTTGTGGAAAAGATGTCATTAGAGCTGGTTCTTAAGGGTTAATTATGATTCAAGAAAGCAGTGATGAAAGAGACAGAAGCTTCCAGCCATGGGCCAAATGATAAATGGACAGTATTTACAAATTTCTTTCTTGGTGTTCCAGCAAGAATTCCAGCATTTGTTGGGTAATCCCTCTAGAAATGGTAAGCTTCTTAAGACAGAAACCGTAATTTTACATGTTATGTATTTTCCCCATAGAAAAGCAAATGGAAATAGAATAAATACTGTTGTTAAGTATCTGGGGCCCAGGCAGAAGTCAATCTTACAACTGAGAGGCTGATGGATATGAACCGGCTCACTCTCTCTTTGAAGATGGAAAAAGGAGCTGGGTGGAGGCAGGGAATGTCCTAAAGAGCATGGTCTATGTCAAATAAAAACAAAACCAGTTGCAATTGAGTATGTGTCAAAGTAGAGCTGCTCAATAGCATTTTCAATGACTAATTTTTTTGGAATTAGATCACCGGGCCTTTCTCACAAGACGTCTCTGGGTAAATGCAAACCTCTAACCTTTCAGTTGGCCGTGGAACACCACCAGAGACTCTTGGCTGAGGGATTACCAAAGATGACTAAACCCATCTTTTGTAATAATAGAGAACCTATTATGTAAAATAAAAAATAAAAAAAAGGATTCTTATCTGATTTTTCCAACATATTTTTAGCTATGCGGAGAGACAGCGAGGTGAAGAAGTCTAGATTAAACGCCTGTGAAAATACACAAGGGGAGGAGCACAGTTTCACTCTAGGTGAGTTACTCACTCTCTTTTAACTTCAGTTTTATTACTTGTAAAGTGGGGACAGGAAAACATACCTACAAGCTTATGATGAGAATTTAAGGAGTGTAAAAAAAAAAAAAATTTTTTTTTTTTTTTATTCAACAGCAAGATTTGGGTTTTGTGAGAAAGTCAGACACAGAGGAGGGGAGAGAGGAAGAGAATGAGAGAAACTGAGAGGTCTTAGCACAAACCCAAACCAAACTCATTGCTACTAAGTCAATTCTGACTCAAAGCTACACTATACGAAAGAGTAGGACTGCCCGATGGTGTTTACAAGGCTGTAATCTTTAGGGAAACAAACTGCCACATCTTTCTCCAGCAAAGCAGCTGGTGGGTTCGAATCGCCTACCTTTGGCCAGCAGCCGAGGGCTTAACCACTGCGCCACTAAGGCGCCAGTCTTACCACACTGGATGGAATTTGATGGAGCTGAGACCTGGATCTCCTATGTGTGGCATCAAGGAAAATCGGCTCCCTATTACAGCCATTTCTCAAACTTGGATATGCACATGGATCACTGGGGATCTTCTTAAAATGCATATTCTAATTCAGGAGGTCTTGTATGAGGTCTGAGTTTCTGCCTTTCTAACTTGCTCCTGGGTGATGCTGATCTGTTTGTGTGTGGACCGCTTGGGTAGCAATATGCTAGATCTCACCCATAAAGAGGGACCTCGCCCTCTTTATTTCTTTTCCTAGAAGCTCTGCCTGGCACCCCACTAAATGGCAAACTCACTTAGGGCAATCCTGTATGTGCTCAGATGTGCTTGCCATGTTTTCTCACTATGCAACAGAAAAGAGCTTAATTATGGGAAGCAAAGGGGATGTTCACAATCACCTCTGCTTATCCTGCGGAGCTTAATTGGGGAGTCCTTTAAAAATGGAACTGAGCTCATAAGTCAGAGAGCATTGGTGGAATCATGGTCAAGGTCTGGGTGGAGGGTTTCTTGGGAGGGAAGATGGGAAATGGAAGGCTCTTGGAGTCACCGATTCTCACCATTGTTGGGCATTCACATCTCACTGCACAGGAAACAGCTTCATCTGCAGTTTCCTTCATGAGTTCAAGGAAAGCACATTGCCCCTTGAGTGCAAGGTGGGTAAGAAGGTGACTTGTTTCCCACTGGCAAGGATTTTACATATGGCCAAAATGCAGTCCCTGGGTTCTGCACACAAGGTGAAATTGAAGAGCAATAGATTTGAAGTTAGAAGAACTAGGTGCCATTCAGAGCTCTGGAATTACCAGCTCAGGCTCCTGAACAAGTGACCCAACCTCTATGAAACTCTGACTATACATTTATAAAATGAGTATCAAACAGCACCTGCTTTCTAACAACGCTGTTATAAGGAACAGGTGAGAAAATATGTGAAATAAGTTTTTAAAAAGTTATACATCGTGAAGGATTATGGGGACGAGAATTTCTAAGGTAGCTTAGCTACCTAATTGCCCAACTGTAAAATTATGTCTAAGACTCTAGAATCCAATGAGATGTTGGGAGTTCAAACTCACCCAGAGGATTCTTGGAAGAAAGGCCTGGAAATCTGCTTCTCAAAGTTTACGGCCTCGAAAACCATATGGATTCCAGTTCTATTCTACACACATGGGGTAGTCAGAAGTCTTAATAGACTCGACAGCAAGGGGTTTGCTTTGATTGTTATATATACCTGACAAATCCTTGAGTGATGCAAACGTTTAACGCACTTAACTGCTAACCAAAAGATTGGAGGTTCAAGTCCACCCAGAGGCACCTCAGAAGAAATGCCTGGTGTCTAGTATTCTGTATATTTCTATGATGCTCTCAAATCCCATAATGTATGTTGCCATTACGCTTTTAAAATGCATTTGTATAAATACAAATAATATTAACTTAGAAATATGTCTACCTCTGTGACACTCTCTAACATTAACTAGATTAGAAACCTGTAAGTCACTAGAAAGTTATTTAGAAAATTTCTGAACTTAGACATAGAAGCATGTGAAGTATGTAAAGAATGCAAACAACCTTTAAGCTTACTTTGACCCTGCATGCTGTGACACAAAAAAACATAACTTAGTTAATTATTGTAAACTAGCCTAGAGACATAAGACTAAATAACACCCTTATCTCTAACCTTAAAAGGAAAACGTGACATTCAGCAATTCTCTAACCCTGGTGAGAAGACAACATACTAGTGTGAAACCAAGAGGAAAATTTCACATATAAACCGTGAATTTCTACTCACTTACTGAGAAGAGGCAGAGGCAAAAGGATCTTTCTGTAGTCTCTTACTCTCTCTGAACGTGGAGAGCCTGCGGAGACTCTGCCCGCAGCCGCCAGCTTCAACCTCAGGCCCTAGCTGAGTTCGAGCCGTGCTCCAGCGTTCCTGTCATTAAAGGTAAATGCCCAAAGCCTAAAATTCAGGCCTAACCACTGAACCAAAATTGTGATGGCAGAAGTCAATCTTACAACTGAGAGGCTGATGGATATGAACCGGCTCACTCTCTCTTTGAAGATGGAAAAAGGAGCTGGGTGGAGGCAGGGAATGTCCTAAAGAGCATGGTCTATGTCAAATAAAAACAAAACCAGTTGCAATTGAGTATGTGTCAAAGTAGAGCTGATTCTGATTCTCTGGTTCTAAATGATATTATGAGGTCTTACTTCCATGCCTTGCCATGATTACCTTGCAATAAACTAAATGCGTTTATGCATGATAAACCTAAGTGTCTCTCTATTAATTCCTAAAATTAAAATCCTACATAGCATCCATTCCAAAAAAATCAGTCATTAAAAACAATATGGAGTACAGATTTACTCTGACATGGGGCTGCCATGAGTTGGAATAGATTCCACAGCAAATGGCGGTTGAATGTACCTGAAGAAGGGATAGTGCAGAGAGGAAGATGTACAAACTGCCCTGGACATCTAACACCCACCAGTGCACCACACTCTTTGAAGTAGCTTGGTCATCCAGGACCTCAAGTTCAGGATGCTGGATTAGGCAGGGCCGGCCAGAGCAGGACCTCCAGTGATGGACTTAATGGCCCACTAGCAGTGTGTAACATGAAGCCACATTTGACTTGAAGGTGAAGTGATCTTCTTAATTTAGTAAAGCAAATCTAGCCAAGAGGATGGAATCTAGTTGCTTCCGTACATATCATCTGTATGAGAGAGAGAATACTTCTGAACGCCAAAGCTAGGAAAACCCCCATGGGAGTTACACACAATCTGGAAAACTGCCAGTCTCCTTTTGCTATTCTTTTCTAACTCTGATTAGAATTAACATGCCCCATGCCCTTGTTCTGAAGAGACTGAAGTACATGCTAGGCTTAGGTTTCTTGATGTTTTGGAAGAAGCAGGGACAATTCAGAAAACACCTGGCATAGAGAGAGGGAGACCTGGGACCTGACCAGACTAAGATGCAGGAGGCAGACACAGCTTGTCTTAGTTATCTAGTGCTGCTATAACAGAAATACCACAAGTGGATGGCTTTAACAAAGAGAACTTTATTCTCTTACGGTCTAGTAGGCTAAAGTCCAAATCCAGAGCGTCACCTCCAGGAGAAGGCTTTCTCTCTCTGTTGGCTCTGGAGGAAGGCCCTCCTTATCAATCTTCCCCTGGACTAGGAGCTTCTCCGCACAGGAACCCTGGGTCCAAAGGACGAGCTCTGCTCCTGGTGCTTCTTTCTTGGTGGTATGAGGTCCCCCAGTCTCTCTGCTCGCTTCTCTCTTTTATAGCTCAAAAGAGATTGGCTTAAGACACTGTCTAATCTTTTAGATCTCACCAATATTAGCTGCCACTAATCCATCTCATTAACATCATAGTGATAGAATTTACGACACAGGGAAATCACATCAGATGACAAAATGGTAGACAATCATTACAATACTGGGAATTATGACCTAGCCAAGGGGACACAATTCAATCCATGACACATGTCATCAAACCCCTCTTGTGTCTTAGTCCACATGGCCCAATAATCAGAAGACATTCTCTTAAACTTCATTTATGGTATGATTCTGACAGGCAGTGAAATCGAACATTGTGAAAATGAAGGGAACACCAGCTATCTCTAGGGTCTGGGAATAGAAACAATGAGAAAGCCAAAAAAGGAAGGAGTCATTCTCCTTCAAATGACTCCTTCCTTTTTTTTTTTTTTTTTTTTTACCATTGGTTTCTGCTTAAATGTCATGCTGTCATGCTCTGGTTTTATTTTTCTTGACATCCATTAAAGAAAGTAGCAACCCCCCTGCAAGACACATGTACACATTACACCCACCTTACCTCTCCTTTACGGCAGCCCTTGGCATTCTACATACATATATTTTTTTTTCCAGTTTTTTTCTCTTTTACCACTGTAGTGTAAACTTCCATGAAAGCTTCAATTGCTTTATTTACTAATGTATCCTCAGCACCTACAATGGCCTGAAACATAATATTTCTGAATGAATTAAGTCCTGGTATCAATGTCCTTGAACAGTTATCCCACCTTACAGCTTTAGACATATATTGTATTTTCTTCTTATTCTTCTCACCTCTGTCAGTGTTGCCCTCAGCCTGTTTTTCTGTCATGATCATGATCATCACATCACATCATCACATTATCATTACATTTTTATCATGATCTTCACATAAAGTTGGTTGCATCTCTATACACGGAGACTATGAAAACATATGGCCCTCCACAGTAGCAGCCTTCTAGCATTATACCACTTTCCATCATATGTTTCTCTCTAGGACATTTATGGTATGGGACTATCTTATCTGGATAAAGGTAAAGTCATAAAATCACTTTCCTGGTGATATCATATATCCAGGCCAAGTGGTATGCTGGTGTGCAAACTCCCTAAATATTGCACAGTGGCAAGAAACATGTTTCTCCAGTGTGAGCACTTTTGTCACAGAGGGGGAAATATCTTTGGAAAATGTATGATATAGAGGAGGCACTCAAAATTTTTTGAATGAATGCTTGGGTGAAATCTCCTTGACTTCTCTTTTTTCTTCTCCTATGTTGGTGGCTTGAATTTTGAAGATTTGCGGTAGAGTTAACTCTGTGTCCATACTTTTTTCTCTGAAGTCCAGCTGTCACTATGTAGCCTCTGTCTTCCTGTACATAAAAACATTCTATGTACATCTGGAGATTTCAAGAAAGGACCCCGCCAGTCTGCACATGAAATTTGCAGCATTCAGCTTCTGCACCTGTGGACTGAGTGATCTGGAATATATTTGCATTTCCCGGCCACAGTTGGAGCAGTGAGATTTGACCTCTAGAAGGCAGTGGTTTGTTGAGAGCCTGTTCTTTGTTCTTTTAAAATCATGTGCACATTGCAAGAGTCAGACACCTCTGCCTACTGGAGGCTGAAGGAATGCACCTTGAAGCCAAGTCTAGACAGAATTCTAAGATGGGGGTGTCAGTGGGGACAGAGGAACTCACCACAGGGTCCATGCCAACTTTCTGTCCTGCAATTTCACCATTTTTGTGTTTCTGGCTTTAAGCCAATGTCGAAGGCTTTTTGTGCCAAGAATGACCATAACAAGTGAGTTGGGGTTTCCACTGGAGGTTAATTTAAATGTTCCACCTTCCTTCAGCTCCTCATTTAGAGTGCATTATGTTTCCCGAGGCAGCCCCACAATCTTCCAGGCCTCTGGCTGACTGAGGGGAGGAGCAAGGGGAGGCAAAGCTATTCTCTGTCGTTTCTCGGTTTATAGCCACCTGTAATAAATCATCAGATGAGTGGGGATTTCGGAAGACAATTGAATTAGGAAAGCACTAATCCCAACTGTCAATGTGATGAGTAGAATACAGAATAATAGCAAAGGAGACAGGCAAGATCTTTCTACCTCACTTTCTTCAAATGCCCAATTCAGCTTAACAACTCAAAGCTGAGCCAGCCCTGAGCCATGCAGCTAGCACTCCATTAACAGTAGTTCCCCAACCCTCCTGTGGTTCCTATCCTTGATCTCAAACTGCCTGTCCCCCACAGATATCAAACTGCATGTCCTGCAGAAAACTTATTCTCTCAGCATCTGACCCTTGCTTATCCTGAGTCTACTGTCCTCTCCCTCACCCCACACATCTAAGCAACTGTGAAGTCCTACTGATTTTATGCCTGTCCCATTCACATCTATGGCTACCACCTTTGCTCACCACCGTCTCTCACCTGGGCCTTCTTCTCTCCTTACTACAGCGGTTGTTCTAGGCTGTTAGGCAATGGTGTATGAGGGAGGTGGCAGGTAGATGAATAAGGTTCAGGTTCTTCCCCACGGGTGTGTAGAACCCAGTAGAGGAGATAAGTCACATACATGGGATCAAAAAGTGGTCCTTGATATCATTTCACCTCAACATCTGAGAAGAATGCGGCCCTCTCTCACCAATATCAGGGACTCACTACTGACTTACAAGAATGTGTGGAATGGTGAGGTGGTCAGAATCCAACGGGGGTAGAGTGGGAGGAGAAGATGGTGTAGGGGCTAATTTGAAAGTGATGTAGAAAATGTGAGGCCAGGGGAAGGAGAAGCAGTTGTTTGGGATTGTGTAAAAGTGAACCTGAAAGGCAAATATACAGAAGGGTGCCTGGCAATGTTGAATGTCCATTTGAGATCTGGGGCTATAAAATGTATGACGCTAGTTAGCAGAGTTGCTTATTTGTCCAGCAAACACTGCTTTGCTGATGCAGAAATAGTGGTTGCTGTTATAATAAGCTGGTGTGTATTCCATGCTTACTATGTGTCAGACGCTTTTAAGAGCATTTTAGACATATTATTACGTATTTCTTATAAGTATTTTCTGAGGTATGTGCTATTATTATAGGTGAGGAGACTGAAGCACAGAGAAGTTAAGTAATTGTTCAAGGTGACACAGCAAGTAAGGGTTGGATCCCGGCATTACAGATCCCAGCAATTAGACACAAAAAGCCACATAATTTGCACCTTATCATGTTACTACTAGGATTAAATGAGCCAATGATAGACAAAGCATCTAGCACGGTGCCCTGCCCCTAGGAGGTGTTCAGAATGATAGCCAATACTATGAATAACAACAGTTTGAGAGTAATAATTTCTACCCCACAGAGATTTTTTTTGCAAAGATTAAAAGAGCTGGAGTGCATGAACTTCTGAGCCTAGCACCTGGAACTTAATAATGTTGATGTTTTTCTTCTCTATTTTCACGCTACCAACACATTTATATTCTGGAACCTAAGTCTTTAGTCATTTGATTGCTGAAACAGTGCTTCTGTGGGGGGCCACAGGATGGCGCCACCAAAGGGTAAACGTGGCCCATTTACCTTTAGATCTTTAACTCAGACACAGGTGTGTGAGCCAAAGCTGGACCTTGAAAACCAAAACAAGAGTTCTCATAAAGAACTAACTAGATGGATAGAGAGACAGATAAGGCTGCATTTAAAGGATATATGTGGACAAGACATAAAACAAAGAGCTTGTATAGCCAAAGAGATTGCTGTTTAATAGGTAAGCCATGCAGATTTTCTGTGTGTAGGCTAAACAGGGGAGAAATCTTGCCTGCTTTCTCAAAACCAAGCTATACTCCCGAACTGTTAAATCCATGGGTTGGACAAAAACAGTGGGCATGTATTTCCTTTGCAAGCCTCCAGCACAGGTGATGCGATGCAGAGCTGTAACTTGGTCAGGTCTGTGTCCCCACCTCCACTATCAGCCCGGCCCAATCTAAAATTTGATAGCTATCTCGCTAGCTGCCAGCTCCATCCAAGGTCAACAAATGAAAACGTCTAGTGTTTCAAGGAACATTGCCTCATAAGGAGACTATCCCAGGTATCCTCCTTTGTGCAACACCTGCATTCCAGGCATTTCTCTCTGAATGGCTACAGTCAGCAACAAGCATGCTTCACTTATCTTTCTTTCCCTCCCAGCAGTGATGTAATGTGATCGAAATCCGTATCTGTTTATTATATCCTCACCGATAGCTCCATGACTCTATGGTATTCCAGAAAAGTATAAACAAACTAACAACCACAAAAGAAAAAACCCAAATCCGTTGCCATCCAGCCTTTTCCAATTTATAGCGACCCTATAGGACAGAGCAGAACTGCCCCTAGGCTGTAATCTCTACGGGAGTAAACCACCAGGTCTCTTCTCCCATGGAGCAACTGATGGGCTTGAACAGATGACCTTTCACTTAGCAGCCAAGCACTTAACTACTGTACCACCAAGGCTCCCCTGAAAGTGTATAGATAAAATTAAAAAAAAAAAATTAATAAAAGCTCACTCCACCACATTATCATTGCCTTTGGGTACTTTTTTCAAGTTTCACCGTCTCCACCCCTGGCCATCTTTATGTCTTTCTATTGCTCTCTGGATCACCCCACTAAGGCCATATGTATCTGCTTGTAGCCAGTGCAACTGAACTCCCCAAACACAGATTCCCATGAAAACTGAACAAAAAAGGAGAGCGAGGGAGAGCATGTTAAATGTCTCATTAGGCCTTCTGTCTGATTCTCATTAGATCCGCTGACTGCTTCTCATTAGGCCCATTGCCTCAACTTCTTTCAGGCCCTGAATATGTAGGCCAGTGCTTATTGTCATGGTTGGTCGAGAAGATCCATTTCATTTATGCATAAATTGAATGTGGCTTCTGAAAAGTCCCAGGCAATTTCTTTTGGCAAAGTTAAGGCAGGCTTATTGTTGTTATTTGCTATTTATCGAGCAGTCTGAAGCCGGGTGGGCAGAAGAAATAATTTAAAAGACCCAGCACAAAAACTTCAAATAATGCTGCAGAATTGGGGCACTGGGAAATAATTGTTGCAGCCAAGAGGCCAGCCTCATGCACAAACATCTGCAAATGGGTGACAGCGTGGGCAAAGTCACAAATACCCCTGGGTTCAGAAAGCAACCGCTGCGGATGTAACGAAATGCCCAGCAGGCAGGGCATGGAAGGGGAGTGCAGTCAGGGCCCATTAGTAAATTAAGACCCCTATCCTTCCTGCCCTCTGGGGACATCTGCCCAGGGTGTTGAATTAAGAGCCAGATAATAACATGGAAAAAGTCCCCATAGAGTTGAAGGTTCCACAAATTATGTGTGTAATGCATTACCCTGATGAAAAGAAACCACTTATATTTCAATATTCTTCTTTCTAAAACAAGTGTCTGATTCCCTCCCCTGGGAAGAAAGCTCCCTAGACCTGGCAGGCAATTAATGGGACTTAGGGATGTCTGGAGTCCTGGGTGGTACAAATGGTTAACACACTTAGCTGCTAACCATAAGATTGGAGGCTGGAGTCCACCTAGAGGCTCCTCAGAAAAGACTGGCCACCTACATCCAAAAAACCAGCCATGAAAAACCCTGTGGAGCACAGCTCTAGTCTGACACACATGAGTCAGAGTTGACTTGACAGCAACTGGAAAGGGATTACAGACTTTTTAAGACATCAGTGGCCACAGCACCTGCTGTGTCACCAAGAATACTTATCGCCAATGGTAAAAGCAGTTATTGAAGAACAGTTGCCCAGAAAGTGGTAAAGGAATGCACGCTTTCTATCTTCTCTCCTTGCTCTTGTTTTCTGTCTTGATGTTTGAATGTCTCCTTTGGTGAACACGGAGATCTTGAGAGTCATCTGGTGCCTAAAGTCAGAGAGATGATTCTCCTTAGAAATTGCATTATTTTTCCTGAGCAGTAAATCTTGAAGGAGGAGACTTGGTAACCTTTGGAAAGCAAAATATTTTCCCCTCAACTGACTATGTGATCTATGTTTGAGATACACATGAAGAAGGAAGTCACACAGTCCAAAAGAAACATTTGTGAAATTAGACGTCATTGTAAGATTGGAAACTTCTCCTTGCCCCGCTACCCCATGCCAAGGGAAAGAAGAGGTGCCTGCATATAAAGCCTTTCCTCCTTCAGGAAGCCAGGCAGGCATTCCCCAGGAAACAGGAAGGCGATGACTCACCAAGGAGGTAGCAGGTGTGGTGCCTCCCAGACACACTTCAGCTCCTCTGGAGCCTGAGATACATGGTAGCTCTCCTTATGGATTTGCCCAAGTTTGCAAAGTCCTGTTTTGGAGGTAGCACTGGAATCATACTTTTATCCTGTTCTATATGAAAATTTTCTGTCTGGATACATGACCACATCAATGTAATTACATATTTTTAAGATCATTGCCATTGTACCTGGCCGTGTGTTCAGTTTTAAAAGGACCTATGTAAGGAGACCGTGGCTGGTACAACTCAAGCACTTAACTACTAGCAAAAGATTTGCGGTTCGAGCCCACCTAGAGGCACCCTGGAAGACAGCCCTGAAGATCTGTTTCCAAAAGGCCACAGCCTTGAAAACACTGTAGAACAGTTCTGTTCTGCACACATGGTATCGCCATGAGTCAGTTGGAATTGGCTCATTGGCAACTAACAACAACAACGAGTAAACTGCTTGTAAAAGGATGGAACCCTGGTGGCATAATAGTTAAGAGCTTGTTTACTAACCAAAAGGTCAGCAGTTTGAATCCACTAGCCACTCCTTGGAAACCCTATGGGACAGTTCTACACTGTCCTATCGGGTCACTATGAATCAGAATTGACACAGAGGCAACAGATTTTCTTTTTTTTTTGATGCGGAGATTAGTAGATGGGCCTTGCTGGTATGAAAGGGTATGGCCATTCCAAAGACGCTTCTACGAAAGCTTTTGTTTGTTTGCTTTTGTGATTTTTTTTCTTTCCAGTATTGACCTTTAAGCAAGTATCAACATCCTCTTTGAGCTGCCCCCACCCTTTGGTAAGCAGTCTCTCTTTGGAGGCCTTGGCCTCTGAGCATTCTAGGAAATATGTATCCCAGACTACAACATTCATTCAAGCATTCCCAAAGAAACAACAACAAAAAAGTTTTTTGTCCAATTGGCTCACAGAGTACACTGTTTTATAAAGCCCTTCTATTTTTTTTTTTTTTTCTAAGATGGCAGACCTCTGTGCATTGATATCTGCAAGAGGCAGCCTTATTGGTGCCTGGAAGCCCTCGTTGTGGGGATGACATACAAATTTTGGCTCCAAATCTCTTTTGCCAAAGCGCAGTTCAGAGGCAGGCTAGAACAATGGGCTGAAAATGATCTTTATCCAAAGTTACAGTTTGAGAATCTGATCTCCCAGAAAGTATTTTCTTTTACTGCCAACCATAGAGAATCACTGACAGAACTAATTAAAGAATTTGAATTTCATCCCTTCTTTTGTGACTGACCCTCAACCAGGGGCTGGACTCGAAACAAAGCCTCTCTGAGCCAACAAGACATAGAATGTGAGGCTCTCACAAGAGGGGAGGGGGCTGAACACTCCCACATTCTCCTCCTCCATTGAAAGGAGCTACTGCAGAGTAAATACTTCACCTTTTTTTTTTTTTTTTTAACAATGGAAAAAGCTTTGGGTTGCCATCAAAAATAATGAAGTTTGAAGTTCCTGAAAGTTATTCATTTATTGGACTTGACTTTCCACCCTTTCCTTGAATTCCAGGAGCCAGGTCAAGACAGTGAGTTCTCATGGAAAATTAAGCACTTTTGCAAAGGTGCTTAGAGAAATATGCTTGTTTCAGATTTCAGACTCTCGAGGGGACAACAGTCATTGATTTTCAGGGTTAGGATAATGATAAAGACTTCCAGATATGAATAGGCTCTGATGGAATCCAGCCAGTCTACCTGAAAGGGCTCATGCTTTAAATATTTGGTCCCTTCCTGGATATTTACCCTTCTTGTTCTCCCCCCACCCCACCCCTCACTACAATTTAAGATTGTATAGCTTGGCAGTTGTAGATCTGTAGATCACACAGAATGCCATTTACTGATTGACTATCTTGACTGAGGAAACCCTGGTGGTGTAGTGGTTAAGTGTTACCACTGCCTACCAAAAGGTTGGCAGTTTGAATCCACCAGGCGCTCTTTGGAAACTCTATGGGGAAGTTTTACTCTGTCCTATAGGGTCGCTATGAGTTGGAATCATAGCTTGGTTTTTTTTTTCTTGACTGATTGAAGAAGAACTATTTGAAGATCGTGAAATGATTTCTGAAAGTTACATCTTAATTGTCACTGAAGTGACGTGGTCTACTTAGCTTATATTTTTGTTCAGGTGGGTTAGGCAACTGACATAAATGGAAAGAAACGGGAGCCTCAGGGAAGCTTCTGGAATTTTTTTTTTTTAATTGATATGGAAAAATACTAGGCTTAGGGATTCATAATTTATTTATTTTAAATTAAGGAGCAGAAACATAAATGCTATTTTATTCTAAAATGTATTCTGTTCCCATTTTAATTTTGTTGACAATAAAATAAAGCTTTTTGCATGAAAGCCATCATATCGAAATGAAGGGTGGGTCTCCTTTCTCCAGTTGCACAATGACCAGATTTATTGTTAAACTAATGATCAGTCCACACAATCCTGTTTGATCAATTGAGATTGACCTCAATGAGCAGACTTTCCCCAAAACATTTTACATCAAGTGGGCTTTTTTAACACAGTAAAACTAAGTATGGGGAGGTTGATGGTTCAGTGGAGGAATTCTCACCATCCATGTGGGAAACCCAGGTTGGATTTCTGGCCAATGTACCTCATGTGCATCCATCACCTGTCTGTTCGCGGAGGTTTGTGTGTTCCTATGATGTTGAAGAGGTTTCAGCGGAGTTTCCAGACTAACACGGACTAGGAAGAAAATTCTGGCAATCTACTTCCAAAAATCAGCCAATGAAAACTCTCTGGATCATGATGGTCTGATTCAGAACTGTCTCAGCCTCCTAGCGCTGCTGTAACAGAAATACCACAAGTTGGTGGTTTTACAGAACAGAAATTTATTTTCTCACAGTTCATGAGACTAGAAGTCTGGGCTCTGGCTCTAGGAGTAGGCTCTCTCCCTTGTCAGCTCTGGGGGAACATACTTATCTCAGCTTCTATAACCCTGCCATTTCTTGGTTCTTTGGTGATCTCCAGGTGACATCTATCTTTCCCCTATTTGTGCTTGTTTGCTCTGTGTCTATGCTGCTTTTTATGTCATTCAAAAATGATTAGGTATAGGACACACCCTCCACTGATATAGTCTCATTAATATAACAAAGAAAACCCTATTTACAACTAGGATTACATTCACAGGTTCAGGGGTTAGAATTCCAACACATTTTGGGTGGACATAGTTCAACCCATAGTAGTAACCAGTCATGGAAATGGCACAGGACCAGGCAGCTTTTTGTTCCATTATGCATGGCGTTTCCATGAGTCAGGGGGTGACTCCAAGACAGCTAGCAGCACAACAACAAAGCTAAGGATATACAAGGGTGTCTAAGTATAAACAGGAGTAGATACAAGCATGTACTCAGAGCTGGAGCCCATGTGCTCCTCTGAACCTGGCTGAGAATGTTGGTCGTGCTGAGTGCACGCCTTAGGATATCTCCCAGGGAACCGGATGCAGTGCTTTGGCAACTCATCTAATTCCCTAGCTCTGGAGACCTAGTCCTCAGTGCCAGATAAATTCTCTTGCAAATGACCAAATACATGACTTTGAACTTTTGGTGAAAGATTTAACGCAGGGTCATCAATGAGTGAAACTATGTTATGCAATCTCAGAAATATGCAAAAAGTAAGAAAAAGAAAAAGGAAATTAAAATTCTTGGATTATTTGACCATGAGAGCAGGCATGGAATTCACTTTTAAGTAGAAACTTCTATTACAATAAGATCTTGAAGGAATCATAACTAAATAAAAACAAAATGGTTTTATATTTTTTTAAAAAATATCACTGCTTTTATTTCTTTTATGTAGAATCTTCTATTTTCTCTTCCTTTAACAAAACCTTGGGAGTATTCCATAACTTCTTGGTCACATTTAATAATTAAGACTTAGTGTGACTTGATTTAAACCTTTAATTGCATGTTCAATTTAAGGCCAGAGCTGTGACCCTGGCTGTTCAGAAAGACAGGGGTGGGGGGTCAAGATCTGACTCTGTATCAGTGCTCTTCCCTCAGTCCTCTAAACCCAGGTCCTCCAGGGTCTGGTATGTGGAAGAGGGCTAGGAGACTCAGAGAGAAACTCTTTAAAGGGTCACTTGTCCATGGGAGGGAGGTACCTCTCCTTGCTCTGATTTCTCATTGTTCTATCACTGCTGGTTTCCACATGCGTGATGTATATGTGCCTTTTAGGGGGTGTTGTTAAGCAATCCCCACCCTCCCCAGTACAGCCTTGTCTGCTGCCAGCTCTGGTTGGGCATCTCACGTCTTGACTTGGTGTCTATAGGGGAACCCTAGAGCCCTAGCACCTCCGCTAATGTTTGGACACTTTCAGGCAAAACCACTGAAAGCCTGGCATCCTCTTTCATATCATTCACATATGGAAGAACACTGAGTGGGCTGGGGATCGCACAGTCTTTGTAGGTATTTCTGCCATAGTCCTTCCAAGTTCTGATACTCATGCCTTCAGAAATCTCTAGACTGAAAGTGAGCCACAGTTTGTATATTCCTGTATGCCTGTGTCAAACCTCAGGGTCATCCATCAAACACCCTCAAGAACTCTTGCACCCATTCTTCTATGGGGACAGCATGAGGGCCTGTGGCTTTGGAAGCTCAGGGAACAGATGCCAGCTTCCCTTTGTTGCAGTTACCCCCAGTTACTATGAATGGCTCTCCTGGAGCCTCCCCACATGGCATTAAGGAGCATACACACCCTCCCTGCTCCTTGGTTAGGAGTGAGAAGAGTCTGTCACACATTAACCGGACTTCCCACAAGGCTCTTGTTAAGCACCTCTTCTGTCATCTTCCCTAGGCTGGGGAGGGCTTGGCAGGATTGTGCTTGGGAGCTATGGGACCTTCCTGCTGCCTCCCAGTATCCCTGAGAGATGGTGTCTGGTCTCATTGCATTGTGGCTTCTGGATGGTTCTTGCTAGAATATGAAGTTATCCTGCTTTCCAGTGGCGTTATACATCCTGTTGTACTAGCAAAAATGACTTAAATGTGACTTATTTGGGAAAAATGTGATTTTAAACAATCCGATTTATGTGGTAAACCATGGACAATTGAATCAAACATTATATTTCACACAGCTTATTTCAGTTATTCATTTCTAAAATGAATTTTATATCTAGAACTCAATGAATAAACCTTCTTCATGAAAATCAGAGTGAGGAGACTGAGCTGAACTTACTTTCCTAAATCACAGGCACAGTGTCACAGGACAGGTAACAAGATACTGAGACATATGCTGTATTATAGGCCCACTTACTTAGGATCATCTCGTGAATTCAAGTGCTTACTTAGAGCCCCAGGTTCATTGGCTCTATCCACCCACCCATCCATCCATCTGTCTGTCCGTCCGAGTATCTTGCCTGTTATTCCTTAAACGGTTATAATACAGTGTTTTTGTTATATGGTCTGAGGGTGAATTGGATCAGAATTATCTGAGGCATGCATTTTTAACAAGTACCCCAGATAGGTCTGATAGACATTTATGTTAGAGAAACTCTGAGCCTAATGAAGACTGCAGAATGGTGCCTTCTCACAGATGAAATCAGAGGTCAGCCTCCTCAGTGATATTTTCTCAGGCATGACCGACCTTATGAAGAAACTTCCATGAAGACATGTTCTACATATTTTATTCACATCCAAATTTTAATGTACACATTTCAATCAAGTGAGCCTAAAGTGTTTGCTCAGTATGTGGAAGATTTTTTGAAGTACATACAGTCATAGGGATTCAGATCAAAAGTAAGCCAATAACACTTCTTCACACTCCAAAATTATCCTATTAGTTGCTTTGTTTATTGTTCATTATCTGCCTTCCCAAACCCGAATGTAAATTCTAATAATAAAACCTTGCCTGCTTGTTCAGGGATGATCTTCAGCACCTAGATTAGTGCCTGGCACATAGTAAGCATGCAAGTGTCGGTTGAGCCCCTGGGTGGTTAACATGCTTGACTGCTAACCAAAAGATTGGAAGTTAGAGTCCGCCCAGAAGCATCTCAGACAATCTACTTTTGAAAAATCAGCTATAGAGCACAGTTCTACTCTGACACACACGAGGATGCCATGAGTCAGATTCAACTCCATAGCAACTGGTTTTGGTTTAATGTCAGTTAATGACTCAAGGAGCCACATAAATACTCATGAACAAAATACAAAGTTTGCCAAAATAATTGGAAGACATTGAGGTGAATTGGGGATTCCAGTAGATTGGAGAATGGATATGGTTAATCTTGGAAATCTTCCTAGAGGTCTTGATCTTGAGCCAAAAACTGAGAGGTGTAGAGAATGAATGGTAGGAAATTGTTCCTCTTCTGTGGGTAAGTTTATGCATGGACTTTGGGGCAGAAATCAAGAAAGGGGTTCAAAAACATAAGAAGTCCAGCCTGGCTAGAATGGAGAGATGCTGGAGAGGAGAAATAATAAATGAGTAGGAATAGGTGGAGGAAGTGCTAGATGAAGAAGAGTTTGAAGACAATGGTCAGAGGTTTATATTTGATCCAGATGGTAATAGGAAGTCAGAGGAGGGCCATGTTTACACATTTTTGAAATCCAATTAGGATACCACTTGTTTTTATAGTCTCATCACCCATTTTGGATCCATTAAATAAATTGGTTGAAAAAGAAAAAAATAAAACTATGTGTCATTTAAGGAACCCTGGTGGTGCGGTGGTTAAAGCTCTCAGCGGCTAACTGAAAGGTTGGTGGTTTGAACCCACCAGCCACTCTGTGAGAGATAGCTGTGGCAGTCTGCTCCCATAAAGATTTACAGCCTTGGAAATCCTGTGGGGCAGTTCTATTCTGTCCTACAGAGTTTGTTGTTATGAATTGGAATCAACTGGACAGCGGTGAGTTTTTTAGGATGTGTTATTTGATAGCATTAACAAATCATGAGCTAAGTGTGTTAAATTGAAATGTTTGATCTAGAACCAAATTAATCCAAATATGGTCTTGATGACCAAGTCTTGAGCTGTGAACCAGGCCCAAGTTTTATTTTTGAAAGGATGAGAGGTTAAAAGAAAATGAAAGAAAGAAAGAAATGTGACAGTTTTGGTGAGGAAAATAGGCAACTGTCTCCCTTTGGATGGTTTAGACATGCACTTACTGAGGGTGGAAGGCTAGGCCAGCTGATTTCTCATGCTTCATTCCAAGTCTAGATTCTAACAATTCTATAAGAATGCTCGTTGATACACATGAGAAGGAAGCAGCTGTTTTAGTGGAATTCCCTCTGGAGAGGAAGGAAGTCCAGCCCTGCAGATGGGATCAGCAGACGGAGGAGATTAGGAGAGAAAGAACAGACCCTGAGAAGAGAAAGGGATCAACAAGCCTGAGATTTGGTGTTGTATCTACTGTACATCCTCCACTTAGCCTTAGCCACAAACTAGAACATATGGAAAATGGAGTGCAATGACAAAACGGAAGTGGGGAGATGGAGAAAAGGTATTCTTAGGGAGAAAGAAAGGATCCTCATTCACTTGTGCTAGGATGTTTTTGTTTCTAGAATCCCACCATTCAAAAAGGTGTTGTCCCGCAACCAGTGGCATCTACAACCCCTGGGACCTTAATAACCAACAGAACATCCAAGCCCATTGCTGTTGAGCTGATTCTGACTCATAGCAACCCTACAGGACAGAGTAGTACTTCCCCATAGGGCTTCCAAGGAGTGGCTGGTGAATTTGAACTGCCAACTTTTTGGTTAGCAGCTGAGCTCTTAACCACTGTGCTGTAAGGGCTCCTGGATCTTAATAGAAATACAGAAACTTAGATCCTAGCCCAGCTTTACTAAATAAGAATTTGCATTTTAACAATATTCTCCAAGTGAATCCATTGAAGTTTGAGAAGCACTGTCTTAAAGGATTTGGAGCAGAGTAGGTGAGATAAAATTAGAAGTGAGAAAGTTAGAGATCTGCAATCCCCTGGGGCAGAAAATAGTTTAAGTAGTCCCTCCTTATCCAATTGAACCTGCATAAAGAACAAAAAAAAAAAAACAAATCCATAGCCATCAAATCAATTCTGACTCATAGCAACCCATAGGACAGAGTAGAATTGCCCCATAGGGTTTCCAAAGAATGCCTGGTGGATTAGAAATGCCGACCTTATGGTTAGCAGCTGTAGCTTTTAACCATTACACCACAAGGGTTTCCTGAACCTGGATTGGTTGCAAGAATTGCTACAGAGCTACCTACATATATCCAACCATGGAGCTTCAGCCTCACAAATGGATGAAAATACACAAATAGAAGTTGCTGGAAAGGCATTAGTGGGAGAATTTCTGCTCTTTCCCAAATCAGCTTGATTTTTCTTTACAATGTGGCTTTGGAGCTACTGCCTTTTCCTTAAATTACACCTGATTCCCTTCGTTGATTATACTTTATGTTCTTTCTCTGTTTCACTCCATATTACACTCTTGTATCTTTGTTGAATGGAATCTCAACCAATAGCCCAGGAAGCCAAATGGAGGCAGTTAGAGGTGTGATCATTTGCCATTCAGTTGGAAAAATGATTCCCTAGTTTCTCAAGTGTGGAAATTTCCTGGAACCAGTCTCTTTCCAGGACCCAGGGGCCCTCCCTCATTAGTTTTAGTGAATTTTCCCTCACTCTTAAGTCTTTTCTTACACTCCCCTTGAGGTTCCAGCCTTCAGTAGCTCACATTGTACTGTGCTTCTTCCCATCACCTCTCAGACTCTGTACATTATCCCCTTTCATTGCAATTTTTAGCCTCTGGCTACAAATGAGCAGAGGTTCTATGGTCTGACAACCGTGGGTTTCAACTCAACTTCACTACTCTGAGCTCCAGGTTAAGTTACTCAGTTTCTCCAAGTATGGTTTCTTTGTCTGTTAAATAGGAATAATAATACCTGCTACAGGACTATCACTCATCTGTCAGTTTGTCATACGGTGGTGGCTTGCGTGCTGCTGTGATGATGGAAGCTGTGCCACTGGTATTTCAAATACCAGCAGTGGTGAGAGCATGGTGGATGGCTTTCAGCGCAGCTTTCAGACTGAGACAGACTAAGAAGAAGGACCTGGCAATTGACTATATTTTTACACAATTAGTGTGAAGCTTCTACATTTATTTCCCAGGCACACCTTATTACTCTTATGCAAGTTGGTTTAAGAAGATTAAAACAAGTCCGCAAGAGTCAAAACACAACTTTGAGTATATCCCATCTGAATTTAGATACCATCTCAAGAATAGATTTGATTCATTGAACACTAATGACTGAAGACCTGATGAGTTGTGAGATGACATCAAGGACATTATACATGAAGAAAGCAAAAAGATATTAAAAAGACAGGAAAGAAAGAAAAGACCAAAATGGATGTCATAAGAGAGATTCTGAAACTTGCTCCTGAATGTAGAGTAGCTAAAGCAAAAATAAGAAATGATGCCGTGAAAGAGCTGAACAGATTTCAAAGGGCAGCCAGAGAAGACAAAAATAAAATATAATAATGAAATGTGCAAAGACCTAGAGTTAGAAGACCAAAGGGGAGGAACACACTTGGCATTTCTCAAGCTGAAAGAACTGAAGAAAAAATTTAAGCCTCGAGTTGCAATACTGAGGGATTCTAGAGGCAAAAATATTGAAACAGCAAAAGAAAATGGAAGGAATACACAAAGTCATTGTACCAAAAAGAACTGATTGACAACTAATTCAGGAGGTAGCATATGATCAAGAATGGATGGCTATAACAGAAATACCTCAAGTGGGTGGCTTTAACAAAGAGAAATTTATTCCCTCACAATATAGGAGGCTAGAAGTCCAAATTCAGGGCACCAGCTCCAAGGGAAGCGTTTCTCTAGTGGCTCTGGAGGAAGGTCCTAGTCACCAACCTTCCCCTGTTCTAGATGCTTTTCCGAGCAGAGATCCTGGGTCCAAAGTACACACTCTGCTCCTGGTACTACTATCCTGGTGGTAAGAAGTCCCTCTGTCTCTCTGCTTGTTTCTCTCTTTTATATTTCAAAAGAGATTGATTTAAGACAAAGCCTAATTTTGTAGATTAGTCCTACCTCATTAACATAACTGCCTCTAATCCTGCCTCATTAACATCACAGAGGTAGGATTTACAACACATAGGAAAATCACATTAGATGACAAAAGGGTAGAAAATCACACAATATTGGGAATCATGGCCTAGCCAAGTTAACATATATTTTTGGGGAACACAATTCAATCTATAGCATCCCACCCGTTGGCCCCACAAAGTTCATATCCTCCTGGGCTGGCTGCCATTTCTCTGTTGCCACTGTTTCTGTGCTGCTGTACTGTCTCTGCTGCTTTTTATCATCTGTGTCGTCTCTGATGTTACAGCTCTGCTCACTTCCTTCTGAGCCCTCACCAGAATTGTCTTTGACGTCCATAATTCCATCAACAGTTTCCTGAAGGCTATCTAGGCTTTTACTATTAGGTACTTTAAAACTCTTCCCGCCTCTATCCATTCACAGTTTAAAAACTGCTTTCACATTTTAGGTATCTGTTAGAGCAGCGGAAACCCTGGTGGTGTCGTGGATAAGTGCTACAGTTGCTAACCAAAGCGTTGGCAGTTCAAATCCCGCAGGCGCTCCTTGGAAACTCTGTGGGGCAGTTCTACTCTGTCCTATAGGGTCGCTATGAGTTGGAACTGACTCGATGGCACTGGGTTTGGTTTTTTTGGTGTTAGAGCAGCACCCCACTTTCTTGGTACCAAATTCTGTCTCAGTTATCTAGTGCTGCTATAACAGAAATATCACAAGCGAATGACTTTAACAAAGAGAAATTTATTCTCTCACAGTCTAGGAGGCTAGAAGTCTGAATTCAGGGTGCCTGCTCCAGGGGAAGCCTTTCTCTCTCTGTTGGCTCTGGAGGAAGGTCCTTGTCAACAATCTTCCCCTGCTCTAGTAGTTTCTCAGCTCAGGGACCTTGGTACTACTTTCTTGGTGGTATGAGGTCCCCCTGTCTCCCTGCTTGGTTCTCTCTTTTGTATCTCAAAAGAGATTGACTTTAGGCAAAACCTAATTTTGTAGATTAGTCCTGACTCATTAATATAACTGCCTCTAATCCTGCTTCATTAACATCATAGAAGTAGGATTTACAACATATACGAAAATCATATCAGATGACAAAAGGGTGGACAATCACACAATATTGGAACTCATGGCCTGGCCAAGTTGACACATATTTTTGGGAACATAATTCAATGTATAACAGATGATTTTTAAGGAAGAAGTCCAAGCTGCATGGAAGGCATTGGCCAAAAACAAGGCTCCAGGAATTGATGAAATACCAAATGAGATGTTTCAACAAAAGGATGTAGTGTTGGAGGTGCTCACTTGTCTACATCAAAACATTTGGAAGATAGCTACCTGGCCAACAAACTGTAGGAGATGCATATTTGTGTCCATTTCAACAGTGAACCAATAAAAAAAAGAATGTGGAAATTATCAAACAATGTCATTAATATCACATGCAAGTAAAATTTTGCTGAAGATGATTCAAAAATAGTACATGGACAAGGAACTGCCAGAAATTCAAGCCGTATTCAGTACAGGACATGGAATGAGGGATATCATTGCTGATTTCAGATGGACTTTGGCTGGAAGAAGAGAATACCAGAAAGATGTTTACCTGTGTTTTATTGTATATGTAAAGGCATTGGACTGTGTGGATCATAACAAATTATGGATAACATCTAGAAGAATGGAAACACTTGATTGTGCTCATGTGGAACCTGTACACAGATCAAGAGGCAGTCATTTGAACAGAACAAGTGGACACTGAGTGATTTTAGATCAGGAAAGGTGTGCATCAGAGTTGTATCCTTTCACCATACTTTTTCAATCTGTATGCTGAGCAAATAATACGAGGAGCAAGACTATCTGAAGAAAAATGCGGCATCAGGATTGGAGGAAGACTCACTAACAGCCTGTGGTATGCAGATGATACAACCTTGCTTGTTGAAAGCAAAGAGGACTTGAAGCACTTACTGATGAAGATCCAACACTACAGCCCTCAGAATGGATTGCATCTCAACATAAAGAAAAAAGAAATCTTCTCAACTGGACCAATAAGCAACACTATGATAAATGGAAACAATATTGAAATTGTCAAGGATTTCATTTTACTTGGATCCACAATCAATGCTCATGGAAGCAGCAGTCAAGAATCAAATGACATATTGCATTGGCCAAATCTGCTGCAAAAGACCCCTTTAAAGTATTAAAAAGCAAAGATGTCTTTTTGAGGACTAAGGAGCTCCTGACCCAAGCCATGGTATTTTCAATCACCTCATGTGCATGTGAAAGCTGGACAATGAATAAGGGAGACTGAAGAAGAGTTGATGCCTTTGAATTATGGCGTTGGTGAATAATATTGAATATACCATGGACTACCAGAAGAACAAACAAATTTGTCTTGAGAGATGTACAGCCAGAATGTTCCTTAGAAGGGAGGATGGTGAGACTTCATCTTACATACTTTGGACATGTCACCAGGAGGGACAAGTCCCTGGAAAAGCACATCATGCTTGGCAAAATAAAGGGTCAGTGAAAAAGAAGAAAACCCTCAAGAAGATGGATTCATACAGTGGCTGTAACAATGGGCTCCAACATAACAATGATTGTAAGGATGGCACACAACCAGGCAGTGTTTCTTTCTGTTGTATGTAGGGTCCCTATGAGTCGGAACTGACTCAACTGAACCTAACAACAACAACTGCTTAAGAATTTGTCATTGTCAAAGAGACAATATTACTTATAATGCCCAGCATGGTACCTGCACATAAGAAGTGCTCGGAAAATGATAAATGGCAGTTATCTCTGGGGTCTGTATTCTTTTTTCTTATTGTTGCATTTTTTTTATTGCACTTTAAGTGAAAGTTTACAGTTTAAGTCAGCTTCTCATACAAAAATGTACACACATTGCTATGTGACCCTAGTTGCTCTCCCTTTAATGTGACAGCATACTTCTCTCTGGGGTCTTCAAAGGTCAATTCATCTGATAATCTTGGCTTGGAGTCCCTGAGTGGGTTAACACACAACCAGTGATTGGAGATTGGTGATTGGTTGGTGATTGGAGTCCAACAGAGGCACTCAGAAGAAAGGCCTGGTGACCTACTTCCAAAAAAATCAATCAGTGAAAACTTCCTACGGAGCACAGTTCTACTCTGACACATATGAAGTTTCAATGAGCCGGAAAAGACTAGACAGCAGTTAGCTTAAGCTTGATTACAAGAAACATTGGTATATCCAAATGCCTCACTGTATTGTGATTATGTCAGCTCTTTCTGGACAAGGCTGCCCTAAGATTCATGTAAGATTTAGGTGTGGAGACTGCCAACCATTCATTTTATTATACTAATACTTTATATGGAGAAACTAAAAGAAAAAGAAAGCAGTTGAATGCAAAACCAGGAAATGTTTCATAATAAAACTATGGGAATACTTTTTGAATCTCAGGACCTATGATGAAAATTCTAGTGAAAAGCCAAAGATCTTGACCTTGTTTAAGTGATTCCACATTCAGAACCCTTGTAAATTTCTGTGTAAGTGAATTACATGGTTGCCAGCACAGTAACATTGTCTGCGAGTAAATTGCCATTGATAATTCAAGTAAAGAACTTCTGATAAAGTCTTATATTTGTTGTTACTATTATTTCCTGAGAAGTCCACTTACTATGTGTTTGCAGTAAGTTTTGTCCCATGCAGTCTACTGTGCTATTTCAGAACGATGATAAATGCAAATGGCATTTCGCTTCAAACTGCCGAAATAATGCACGACTTCTGTTCCTTTGGCTGACCAGTCATTTATCACAGGTCATTTACATAGAGCTAGACGGCTTGGTAAACTAATCACGGAGCTCTTTCATGTGAGTCTGTGTTCCTCTTAGTACATCATGTGAAATTAGTTTGATGATTTCAGCTCCTTCTCTTGGGAGCCATAACCCAATTCATAGGTGAACCAAAAACAATTTGACTGAACCCCCAGCCTCAGTGCACATAGAGGGCAGCTGTGTCTTGCTATTGGATCATTGATAGCCAATGAGAAAGTTCTGACTCCTGAGAAGGAAGCTTTGGTGGAGGACACAGATAACAAGGTAGTGATTAAAAAAAAAAAAAAAATTGGAGTATGTATGTGTGCATCTGTATGTGTGTGCAGGTGTGCACATAAGAAGAGCCCTGGTGGTACAGTAGTTAAGCTCTTGACTGCTAATGGAAAGGTTGGTGGTTCCAACCCACCAGCCACTCTGTGCTCTGGGGGAGAAAGATATGACAGCCTGATTCTGTAAAGACTTGTACAGCCTTGGAAACCTTATGGAACATTTATACTGTGTCCTACAGGGACACCATGAGTCAGAATTAACTCCACAGCAACGAGTGTAGTTTATTTTGTATATACATGTATGTGTATATTGTGTATGTGTGTATGTATGTCTTGTGCATGTGTGTATATTTATGTGTGTACATTATGTGTGGAAGGGCAAATATTCTAATAGAAATTCAAGTAGCTACTTAATAAAGTTTGATCATGACATAAAAAAAGAACCAGTAAATTTAGATGTAAAAAACTATTCTTTTAAATTTTTATTAAAATATTCTTTTAAATTCTTAAAAATAAAAAAAAAACAGTAACTTTAGATATTTTCACTGTTTTATTTATAACTCTAATCTCTTACAGAGCTCTGGTGGTGCAGTAGTTAAGAGCTCAGTTGCTAACCAAAAGGTCAGCAGTTGGAATCTACCAGTCACTCCTTGAAAACCCTATGGGGCAGTTCTACTTTGTCTATAGGGTCAACCCTATGGGGCAGTTCTACTTTGTCCATAGGGTCGCCATGAGTGGGAATCAACTCAACAGCAATGCGTTTTTTTTTCTGTTTGTTTTTTTCTCTTACGGCAATATTTCGGATCCCACACACTCTTCTAGAACTTTACAGCTCCTCTACAGAGAGGTAAATTCTAATTCTCCTCCCTTTGAAATTGTGTGTGTCTTATGATTGCCTCAACAAACAAAATAGCTCAGAGTGAGGCTGTGTGACTTCCAAGGCTGAGTCAGAAAATGTGTATGGTCTCTCTCTTTCTCTGCCTTCCCCACCCCAGTTGCTTTGGGAAACCTGAGCTTATGAGTAAGAAGTCCAGCTTCCCTAAAGCTGCCATCCTGAAGGCATCACAGGGTGAGACCATATAGCAAAAGAGAAACGTGCCTGAGAAGCCGCAGCTATTCCAGCCCCCGGTTGTTTGAATCTTCCCAGACCAGCACCAGACATACATTGATTGAGGAAGCTTTCAGATGATTCCAGTTCCCAACCCTCACACTGACCTAGCTGATGTCAAGGGGAACCAGCCTTCAAGTCACCCCAGCTGACATCAAGTCATCCAGTGGAGCTGTCCCCACCAAACCCTGCCCAAATTGCAGATTTGTGAGTAAAATAAATGTTGCTATTGTTTTAAGTTACTACATTTGGGGTGATTTGTTACACAGCAACAGAAAACCAGAACATATATCATATGAAATTTGTTGGATAATATCAATTTCTTTTTGGGGAACCATAGCCTAAATCAAAGAAATCAAAACACTTTGGTTGAGCCTCCCAGCCTGGACTCATACAGGGGGCAGTTGTGAGTTGATGTTGATTTGGTGATTCTGGCTTCTGAAAAGAAGGCTTTGACTGGGAAAGCAGATAATAAGATTTTTAAAAGTGTGCGTAACATATTGTACCAGTGCCAATTTCCTGGTTTTGGTCGTGTGCTGTAGTTACATAAGATGAAACCATTGGGGCAGACTGGGCGAAGAGTGCACAGGACCTCCCTGTACTATCTTTGCAACTTCATGTGAATCTAAATTATTTCTAAATAATAAGTTTTTGTTTAAATATGCCTCTGTGTGTGTGTGTGTGTGTTGTGTGTGTCTGTGGTAAATGGACTGATTTGGGAGGGCTAATACTTTGGTGGAACTTTTAGTGGCTACTTAAATAAAATTTTGATCACGGCATATTTTAGTTAATTTTTTAAAAATAGAAACACCAAATTTAGATATTATTATTAACTCATTCTCTCCCTAACCTCTCGTTGAATTTCAGAAGAAATGAGAAGGGACATTTTACTTTTATCTTTTCAGTCAAGGAGCACAATTTTCATCTCAGAAAGACCACAAGTGAATATTGATACGAGGCGAGCTGAAAATGGTGCATGAATTCCCAGGCACTCCCAGTGAGCTCCAGTTTCTTCCAGGGAATGAGAGGACTTGGGGGAATAATTTCCATAATAGGGTTGATGATCACTGGAGAAGGGAAAAGGTATCAAACTTGACATAGATTCTAGTAATTAGTTTGAAATGATTACTAAGGAGATGGTTTTTAAACAGGGAGGAAAAAAAAAAAAAACCCTTGGGATAATTGTGAAGGAGCATAAGATCCCTGAGAAAAAATTTTACTGAATTTTCTGAATTCCATTTGTTCTGCTAATATTAAATTTATCTTATTTACAGTCCAAGTAATGTGACAAATACACTTTCTGAGAGGTATGAACAACATTTATAACATCTATATGAACGGGTTGGAGAAATCAGAAATTATTTAAATGAAAGTGGTTAGCCCATGTAGAGCATACTCTGGAAATATCTATTTTTCAATAATGTAGCTGAGAATTGTGATCTTTTTATAATAAAAAGAGAACAATCATTTCAGGCAGCACTTTTTTTAATTAAGGGAGAGACTATCTACTGTAGGTGCCTGGCGGAAACTTTCAGGCAGTGAACTTGTGAAACATGGCAGATCCAGTGTAAACTCTCTTCACAGTATGGGAAAACACAGAGACTTTATTTCTAATTCGTCAGTTTAAACTCAAGAATCCATTAACTAAATAAAACAAAACAAAACAAAACAAAACTTGCTGTTGAGTCAATTCCGTCTCATAGTAACCTTATAGGGAAGAGTAGAACTGTCCCATAGGGTTTCCAAGGAGCAGCTGGCAAATTTGAACTGCCAACTTTTTGGTTAGCAGCCTGAGCTCTTAACCACTGTGCCAATAGCCTCAAAATATCTTTCTTACTTCCTCCCCTGAATGCCAACAGTTCACCACACAAATGTCTCTGGTAGGCATGTGTGAGAGTAGGAGTGAGGATGCACCATGAGGCACAAGCTCATAAAGACCCCTTATCAGTGTGCATTCAGCTGTAAGAGTGCACCACAAATGGTTATGAAGATCTGATATTTCAGGAAGGTCATCCAACCTGGAAGGACTTGTTGTCAAAAAGGGTGAGTACACAAAAAAATTGGTTCTTCCTATTCTGAGAGCACTGGTCTTTTTATAAAACTATGCTGACTGGCCAGATTAAAGAATGGGAAAGGAGTCCTTATACAAAAGCTGAAATTCTTCTCTATCTTGTGACCTGCATAACATTTCACCCTCATCATCTTTGTACTGTTCAGGGAAGGCTAACTTCCATTGTTCACAAACCCCGTACCTCAGTGGCTTAACACAGCAAAGAGTTACTTATCAATCATATCACATACAGTACATTGTGGGCCGGATGGGGCTCTGTTCCACAGGGTCATTCAGGGATCCAGGATCCTTATATAACCATTCTGCCATTTCCTAGAACTCTAGACTCCTTCTCTAGATTCTTTGCATTAGACCAATAGGCAAGGGATGAGAAAATAATGTGGAGGATCCCGTGGAAAGTTTTTTATGGGCAAATCTTGGAAATTCTATTGGTTAGGACCCAGTTTCATGTCCTCATTGACTGCAAAGGCGGCTAAGAAATATAGTCTAGCTATGTGTCTAGGTAAAATTGGGAACAGACTTTGGTGAATACTTAGTAGTTGTTGCCACTGTCTTCTTGGCAGCTTTTAAGGTATGATGTGATGTGGATGGCACTTTACTTCTGTGATCTTCCTCCCAAAAACTTATAACTCTAGTCTAATCATGAGAAAAATATCAGACAAATCCCAATTGAGGAACAGTCTACAAAATACTTGACCAGTACTCCTTAAAACTGTGAAAGTTATTTAAAACAAAGAAAGCCTGAGGAATTGTCACAGCCAGGAGGACTTGATGACTAAATGTACTGTGGTATCCATATGGGATCCTGGAACAGAAAAAGGGCATTAAGTAAAAACTAAGGAAATCTAAATAAAGTGTGGACTTTAATTAATAATAGTGCATCAATACCATCCATTGAATAGTAATAGTAGCAGAAATTAGGTGTGAGACACATAGAAACACTCTGTACTCTCTTCACAACTTTTCTAAATATTTAACTCTTTTAAGATAAGAAGTTTGTTTAAAATTAAAATTTAAAAAAGTGAGTGCCAAGAAACTACTGTTGCAGTTTTCCTACCATATACATGAACAACCACTTTGTCTACTGAGAAATTACTACTCTGGTCTTCCCCTTACATTCCCCTATATCTGCTGCATCTACTTTGCCTCATGTAAAATAATAATTCCTCAAAAACAATTCTTGCCTCATCTTTGTAATATATGCTTTAAGCTCCTCTAAAAACATGGACCAGAACAAGATGATAAATTATGAAAAATTTAAAAGCCATTTAATCACACACACACGCACACACATACACACATCTCTGCACATGTGCACACAGGATCCAGGAACAAGGAAGCTTCTGACCTGGTGTCTACTGGGAACACTATTTTTAGACTTTTCATATTATAAACTCTATTAATATCAATAACTTGTACAAAGGCTTATTCGCATCATATTTTTCCCCTTTTCCATGTCATCATAAAGTGTTTTATACAGATTCTGTCAAAAATATTTGAAAAGTTCACCAAATGGTAATAGAGTGGAACTTTAAAAGGAATATTAATTCAAAAAGATTTTCCATTAAAAAAAAAAATTCCCATTGAATAACTTTCCCGTAGTCAGATTAGTTTGGAAAACACATCATTCCATAACACAATTCTGAAGATCTATGTAAGCATGTAGAAGAGTCTGAAACTCCCACAAGAAATAAATTTATCTCATTTGGTTTAATCCAACATTGCCCTTTGACGTGTTGCTTCCTCCATTCCTTTTTTTTTTTGCTATTATCCATTAACTTCTCATGAAACTAATAATCCTCCAACCGCTTTTTGACAATATAATATACAATAGTTATAAGTTAAATATTTTTAATTTCTTTCACACATTCATAGGACTAGAAAAGTGAACAAATAGCACATCTTTTTCTACTCCAATTTTTAAAAGTTAAGCACTGATCTTGAAATCAGAAAAAAAAAAATTACCTGCATTTCACTGTGTCTCCATTTTAGCCTTGGTTTACATATTTTATAAAAATGGGCTAAAAAAAGTCTTATTTTGTGAGTTTGTTGGCAGATTAAAGAGAAGCTGAGCCCATTATCTAGTATGGAACATGTACAAAAGTTCTCTAGAGAAACAGAACACACACATGTATGTATGCGTATATATATATATATACACACATATATATGGAAACCCTGGTGGCATAGTGGTTAAGTGCTATGGCTGCTAACCAAAGGGTAGGCAGTTTGAATCCACCAGGCACTCCTTAGAAACTCTATGGGACAGTTCCACCCTGTCCTACAGGGTCGCTAGGAGTCGGAATTGACTTGACGGCACTGGGTTTGGTATATATATATATATATATATATATATATATATAGCTCTGGTGGCACAGTGGTTAAAGAACTCAGCTGCTAGCCAAAAGGTCAGCACCTCAAATCCACCAGCTGCTCCTTGGAAACCCTATGCGGCAGTCCTACTCTGTCCTATAGGGTCACTATGTGTCGGAATTGACTTGACGGCAATGGGTTTATACAATATATTCTGTTTTATAATGACAACGTTTGATTTATATATACACAGAGAGAGAGAAAGAGATTGATTGATTGGTTGATTGATTTTAAGGAACTGGCTCATGTGAATTTGAGGATCTGGCAAGTCCAAAATCTGTAAGTCAGGAAACAGGCTGGAGATTTTGAAGTGTTGCATTCCCAAAATTTGTAGGTGAGATGATGGGAAGAGAGAAGAGTGAGGGAGTTCTGGCAAAATGTCTATTTATAGTCTGGAGGTAGAATATATCCTAGGAAAACCCCCCCTTTTGCACTTAAGGCCGTCGATGTAACTCACTTTATGGAGGGAAATCTGTTTCACTTAAGTCTGACCCATTAAACCACATGTAACGACTTCTTAACAGTATATAGTGTTTCACTGACTAGTCACCATAGCCTACCCAGGGTGACACCTAAAAATAACTACCACAGCACAGTGTTTCCTGTAGGATTGTCCCTTTTCCTGACTGGTGCAGAGTAATGCAAAATGTCTCAGTCACCTGGCACCTCAGGATTGAAAAAAACAGGCTAAACTTTATGACCTTTTATCTAATCAAGAATTCTAATCTTGGGCAAGTAGCAATGAAGTTGGTTCCTCGCAGTCAACAATTGAGGCTCCAGGAAGGGAAGCAAGCTAAGAAGTGAAGGGAGCAGATAGGGATCAATGAGAGCACGGCCACATGCCTTGGTATTTGTCCTTGTAGCTGATTACTTGCTACATGCTGGGACCTGTGGTCAGCACTTCATGTGCATTGGCTTAGTGAATGCTCACAATAACCTAAGAGATAGGTGCTCTGATTATCCCCTTTTTACAAATGAGAGTGGTTAGGAAACTTGCCCATGGTTAGCAAATGGTGATTTTCCCTAATTCAACTTCAGGCAGTCAAATTCCCGATCCAAACCTCTTACCACTATGTTATCTGGCTGTCATCTCTATCAACCTACGTTTTTTTGTTGAAATTGTGGCAGCCTTCTCTTCTTTTCCTTCCCTCCTTCCTTTTTTCCATCTGGTTAGGCTGTCCTGATAAGGGAAAGTCTACTTCACTGACCCAAGCCCCTTTGCAGAAGTAGTTACAGCACTACTATGCTCCCTCCTGAGCCCAATTTCTGATCCCGGTGGAGGACAAGGCCATTAGTAAGCAAGGAAACATCTTCTCATTTTTCCAAGTATGGGTTACCTGGTAATAACTCTTGCTTACAAGCAGCTCCTGCCTTGCAAACAACAGTCCATTGATACCTACAGACTCTGCAACCCGCTGCCCACTACCACTGGAGCCCCTGTCCTTTATCTAGCCACTCTCTACCACTGCCACCCAACCACTGGGGAAACACTAGACATTGAGACACGGAGAAAGTTTCTGCAAAAATCAGAGAGCTGATGCCGGGAACCTGAGATTCAGCGGTACCACTGTATTGAATGCCGTTTCTGTGGGATGAAACGTTCCCCGTTGCACACATCCAATCTCCTGTCACAGTTTATAGGGAAAATGAGATAAGACCGAGGTGCATCTTGGGAGAAGTGGTTTTCTCAACAGAAGCCTCAGAAGGGAGCATTTTTCTCGATGAAGTTACTGCAGTTTAATTTTTGCTTATTAGCTTTTTTAGTTCTTCAGGGAAATAACATGTTTGAATTTGTTATTATTTATTTTTATTGTTTTCTAAGTGAATTCAGGCTGGACACATGCTAACTAATCTCACAGAGACTCAAGTGCATATAAAGCAAAATAGAAATATATTGTTTTATATTGAAAAATATAACCACCAATAGGACAGCACATTATGTCCAGGATGGACTTGCCAAGGTAAATTCCATGGACTCCTGCCTCCCAACTCACTTGCTCCTGATTTATACATTTCTCTTTCGTTTTTCTTCTAAACCCAAGTTTGCTTTTTTTTTTTTCTTATTACAAAAGTATGGTAGGAAATGTAAGAAATATATATCAGTTAAAAAAAAAAAAAAGAAGAAAATAATGATCTCTTGAAATCCCACTACCCTGCAATAACCACAGTTAACATCTTCCAGACATTTTAATATGTATACTTATATGTATAAGCCAGATGTCAACTGGGTCTCTCTGCTCCTTATTATATAGATAAGATGGCTTGGTCTTTCATTTCATTGCTCTCCTCAAGATTCTCTGGAAAATTCCCAAGTCCCACATTCTAATGATCACCTGTGATTCTGACATCCGGCTTCTTCTGAATTCCATTCTCCACTCTTCAGCCAACAGCTGTTCTTTTATTTTTGTTTGGGCCATAGACGCAAATGTGGAAATCAAGTTCTTTCCTTGATTCAAAAGTAGCAACAAATCATCCATGCAAGAATTTCTCGGTGTGTAGCTGACTTAACTGAACGTTACAGGATGTGAAAACAATTACGCTTGCTTACTAGACATCCTTTTCCATAGTATTCTTTGGTGTTTAAGCCGCACCATTCAGTCACTCACTTTCTTTCCTCTTCCCCTTCTCCTCTAGTTGTCTCCCTCTCAAAGCAGAAATCAGATGCTTCACTTTTTTTTTCCCCCCTCTGGAAGTAATTCAGTTGTTTAAAGATCTTGCCTAGAAATTAAACTTCAAATCAACTTTCTAAACACAGGATCTTCCCCTGAAACTGTGGCACTGACAGTTTTCAAAGGGGCCTGAATTGTTGCATAAGGTTCTTTGCATCTTCATATGTGGCATGAAGTTTCCACTGACACACTGAGATGCAATACATGGCAAATACTGAAGGAACTAGAAAGAAGACCACATGGTAGGAATTTCAAAAGAGATATTAAAAAATTGGTTTCACAGTTCTTCAGCACTCCCTCACATCAAGGATATAAGAGGGACAACAGTGGAGATTAGGAAAGGATTTTAGAAAAAAATGATTTCACTGGATAAAGCCATTACTGAGATGGAAGGGTCCCATTCTAACCAGAAAGATTTGGGAGGTGTGGGATGTTTTCCACTGCACATCAAGTCAAAAGAGAGAAGCTTCAAGGATCACTTGGAGAGTTGATTTAATATGTGTTATCTTCACTTGGAGACACACAATGGACTGATGTCTGGCTACCACTTAGAACAACTAAAAGCAGAGATGAGCTGAATACTCTAGGCTTGGCTTGCCCATTCTCAGGGCAAAGGAAGGGTGACTTTCACTTGGACCAGACTTGGCCCCACAGTCAAGAGAGAGTCGATCGGAACCATTTTGATCCAGGCCAAGAATTTCACAGAGAGGTCTTGGTACTTACACAGTCTCTGTCCAATGGGCCATTTTGAGGGGAGGATGAATCAGAGGAAACATATGACAAAGTCATAGGAAATGTAATCAAATGAGTCCGGTGGGATCTCCATAAAAGCCATTAAACTGGCTGACCAGAGTAGTAAATGAAGAGCATGGTGCCTTCTCATGACAAGAGAAGTAAAAAAATCTTCCTGCTCCCTTACCTCTCCTTCCCCACTTGAACCCTGAAAGGGTCAGAAGCTACAGTTAGCACAATGGGAGAAAAGGAGGACACAAAGTGGGAAGGGAGGAAAAGAAAACTATACCAGCCCTTCCAGACTTCTCACCTGCACGGAGTCCAAGTTAGATGAAGGGAGACATTTAATCATAAAACCAAGTTCCAAGTTTTGAGAATTACATGACATTGAACAGTTTAAATAACTGAGTTGAGACTGCATTTGCCTTGTATTTTATTGTCTAAGAATGTACCCCCCACCCCAAAAAAAAAAACCATGGAGCTGCCTAAGTTTTCATCTAGAGGCATCTATTCTTCCTACCTAATAAAGCCTGAAGAAACAGAGGGAGACAGAAATAAAGATGCCAGCTGATGGATTTCCCTGCACTGTATTAACTATTCAGTCACATTATCCTCCGGTTAATGATTCTTGAATGATCTCATTGAGGTTTGGTTATTTTTTATTTTTTCCCTATAAATGCGGAAATGATCAGTCTCATATACCTTCAAGTATTTCTTTAGGACAACTATGAATTTTCTGGATCAATGTTTAGATTCACGATTAAAACTTTAGCTATGTATCACAACAATTTACAGATTATCCACTCATGCACTTGCCCTCGATACCCTAGGACCTTCAGTTCTGATTCCTTAGAGTGACTTTGTCTCTTCTGACCCTGATCCTTTTTGAGCTGAATGATAATTTAACTCTCAAAGTACAAAATTATTGCCCACTTCTTAAAGTGGTACTGCACTCTCATTCTTATTTCTATACTTATGAATGTATTTCTGAAATTCAGCTTGTTCTTATATGGGCAGTACCTTTATTTCTTTTTTTATAGTCTTTAATATTACAAGGTAGAACAGAAAATGCATCATTGTTTGCATATCTTGGAAAGATTACCTGTATTTGGGTTGGGAGAATATATTCAGTGGATCGAATTTCCGAACCCCATGTTTTCCCTCTGAGAAAGTTGAAACTTTCCTTGACCTCAGACCCTCAATTAGAGCAGCAATTAGGGTTGATTCAGTAACTATAACTTCTGCCTGAGGAGGTGTTGTCTGTCATAGCTCTGGTCTTGAAGAAAGGAAAAATGGTAGTGCAGTGGGCTTTCTGGTGCTTTGACTACAGGGAAAAAAATAAATTACAAAATATATATAAAATCTAAGAAATATTTCAAAATAGGACTCCAGTGAGCAGTGATTCCCTCTGTCTATGCTTGGCTATGAGGTACTTTCCCAGGAAATATAATTCCTAGCAGACTGTCACTTGTCATTTTCCTTATATTCAATATTCAACAACATATAAAGGTTCTATTTTGCCAACTACCGGCACTTAATTTTCAGTCTCATTCAATTTATTATTTATTTTAAAGTGAAAATAGCACTCAATTGTCAAGGGGAATGAATGCATTGTAAATATCTAATGAATCGACTTGACAGCACTGGGGTGGGGGGGATCTTACTCCTTGTAACTCATCTCATGCTATGTTATGGATTTACCAGGTCCCGCAAAATAGCGAATATATGAGCCTTAAAAGGGAAAAAGTCTCCTTAGTAATAGATGAAAAATTCCTAAATTCCAGAAGGGAGAGGGGACAGATGGATACTATTGAGACATGTGTGTATGTCATTTTTGTTTTACATTTCCTTGGCTCTGTGAGAAAAAAGTGTGGTAGCTAAAGTGAGGGGTAATATTAGATGACACTTGGAAACAAGAAGTGAGAAAGAAATAGAATAGTTCACCAAAATGTAGTTCTATGCATTAATTTTGAAAAGATTCATATTGAGGCCACAAATTTCAAATGACATGACCACAGACTAAGACACAAAAGATAGTGACTGATATAATGGAGGAAACCCTGGTAGCGTAGTGGTTTTCAAACCCACCAGGTGCTGCTTGGAAACTCTATGGGGCAGGTCTACTCTGTCCTATAGGGTTGCCATAAGTTGGAATCGACTCAACAGCAATGGCTTTGGTTTGGTTTATGGGATATAATGGAGAATATTTTTCTAGTTACTTGGAGGCGTGGATGCCACTGTAGTTCCTTCATCTATGTCTTTTCAAGTTTCACTAAAAAAAAAAAAAAAATCTTTTCAAGTTTCATTAGGTAAGTTTAACGAAACTTCCAAGACATTAATAGTGGATTGTTGATTTATTTTTTCTGAGTAGTGATTTCTTACATAAAAACCAGATCTTTGGGGGGTTCTAGCAATATGGAGGAATGGACTATCACAGAGCCACCTTTTGTTATCATCATATAAAAATGCTGGATAGCTTACAACAACACTATGTTATGTAAAATGTATCAAGGGAAAATAAATAAATGGGACTCCCAGTTTCCAGAAATAAAGAGTGAACTCCTGGTCAGATCAGGCAGCCTGTGAGCTAACTTAGCAGCAGCCTGGAGTGGCCAAGGGGTGAGTCAGGTTTAGGTGTCAACCCACTGTCATCATCAAGTTGATTCCAACTCAGAGGGATCCTATAGGACAGAGTAGAGCTGCCCCTTAGGGTTTCCAAGGAGTGCCTGGGGGATTTGAACTGCTGACCTTTTGGTTAGCAGCTGTAGGTCTCAGCCACTACTCCACCAGGTACATTCCCTACAATTTATAGGCTGACATATTAATGTTCACACATGGGCAGGGGAACTGGACTTTGGCCCCCATAAGACAGAACACTTGAACTGAGATTGTCATTGAACCAGGGCCCTGGAATGGTTACCCACTCTATGGAGAAACCATAGAAAAAAACCCATGATCAACCTGGCAGGCTCCAAGAAGATTGTCCTATATAGAATTCAGGGTAGAGTAGAAAAAGAAACTAGTCTCTTTGGAGAAATTGAAACTCTAGCCTGTCCCACACACAGGAGTGACATTAAAATTTATACTACTAGCTAGTGCAGAATCTCAATTCAGAAATTAGCAAGAAATCTGGTTTTAGCCAAGTGAGACTCTGGGGCGCCTTGAAAATCCCAAACCACAGGGATTCAGAACTAAAGGGACTCACAGAAAAAAAGGGATTCCCTTTATTTATTTTCCCCTTAGATATGTTTTAAAACCTGTTCTGTTGTGATAATTTATCCAATATTTTTGTCTGTTTGTAGTTGAAGATGGGTCTGCAATAGCCCAATCTTTCATGTTGCTGGAACCAGGCAATGGATTACTATCTATGCAAGAAATCACCATTCAGAAAAAAAAAAAAATGTGAAAAGTGGCAAGATGGCCTTGCAAGAAAACATTTCCAGAATTCGTTAAACATGTCAATTCCCAGATGTAAAAAGCCCCGTGAATCCTAAACAGGGTAAATTAAAAGAACGTTCTCGCCTAGACATATTATACTGGTACTATAAAACACTAAAGACGAGGAGAAGATTTCAAGAGCACTTAGAAAAAAAAATTGAAATAAAAGAATAATAAATTGATGATAAGCTTCTTATCACCAAAAATAGTGGCCAGAAGACAATAGAATAACACTTTTAATGTGTTGAATAACTTTATATTGGAAATAACTGTCAATTTAAGATGCTATAGCTAGGTAAACTTCTATTCAAGAGAGAAGGTAAATAAAGATATTCTGAGACAAACGATGTGAGTGTTTTCTTTAAAGATGCTTATTGAAAGAAGTGCTTAAGAATGTAATTAAGTTAGAAGAAAATTAATCCTGGATTTATGGAATAGTTTGCAAAAAAGCAATGGTGAGCAGATGATTGATAAAGTGTTGGGCAAATCAAAACAGCATTAATTGTTAAAAATATCAGAAACAACTACTTTTGAAGAGACAAATGCAAAGTGGAATGAAATTACTAGAAAATAATACTGTGAAAATGGGGACCACTCAGAGTAAATATATTTTAACTTCTTTGTAATGTTTGGCACAAGAGCAGAAATGTTGGTTTGTAGCCTTAAATGTACTTCATACAATTTTAAGATAAATATGTAAAAATTAGAAACAGTAGATATACTCTTTACCCCAATAGAAGAAATAAGAGGTGGGAAAAACAAAACAAAACAAAAACTTGACATAGATGAGAGGACAAAACAAAACAAAACATTGCCATTGAGTCGATTCCGACTCATAGCGACCCTATAGGACAGAATAGAACTGCCCCATAGTGTTACCAAGGAGCACCTGGTAGATTCGAACTGTTGACCTTTTGGTTAGCAGCCTAACTCTTAACCGGTATACCACCAGGATTTCCAAGAGGAGAGGAGAAGGAATATAAAATATAAATATAAAAAATAAAGTCATGGCAAATTGCAAACACAAATTACTTCACAAATCTGAAAGATTTAGTAAATATATAAATATTTTACATATTTAGGGTAAATATATTTATAGTATTGATAATATATATATATACTTATGGTATTTATACTACATTTAAATAAATCTATCATTTAATACTGCTTCTCACATTGAATTGTATTTTAATAATCCAAATATCTGTTGTAGTAATGATTAATGTTGTGCACTTGATACTTTCTGGACACGTGGTTTAGATTGAACTTGCCTGCCCCTTTGGGGTGAAGTGTGACTATATAACTTCTTTTGACGAATTTTATGTGAGCTGAAGTGATTTGTGCCACTTTGGGGTGGAAATGTTAACATCCCAAGTATGACATATCAAGTTTTCTTTTTTCTTCTGTTACGACCACAAGCCGTGGTGTGGAGACTGGCTGCCGCTCTGAATCCCAGAGTACAGATGTAGAACATAGCCCACAGCAGGGCCTTGAGGACATGCAGGTGGAGAGAGAAATCTGTGTTGTTTTAAGCTATCGAAAAGTTGAAGTGTTTTTACCAAAGCATAACGTAGCCCATCCTCACAGATGTTTACAAGAGAAATATATGAAACATACATAAATATATTTTTAAAACAAAGGAATGAAAAATAAGGTGTAGGCAAGCATTAGCCGAAAGACAGTATATCAATATGGCCAAGCAAAATAATCTTTAAAAAAAAAAAAAATTTTAAGACAACAAAAAATTATTAAAGATAAAGAAAATTACTATAGACTAGGAAAAGGAACAATTTGCCAGGAAAATAACAACCCTGGATATTTATACATCTAACCTCACAGACCCAAAATATATGAAGTCAAAAAGGACAGATTACAAGGAGAAATAGAAAAATCCACAATAGTAAGCCAATCCCTTCAATTCCATTTCTCTTTGCTGGTCATTGATAAATGACTGTCCATGTGACCTACGACTTGGCAATGGCATTTAAGGAGCAATCCATACCGGAGATTGTGGGAGAGGAATATATATATTTTTCCTAACCAAAGGCAATAGATGCAGGATTCATGCCTCCATCCCTTCTTCCTGTCTTTGATTGTGGTTTTATGAGGAAGCAATGATTGAATAACAATAGCCATTTTCTTTCAGACTTATTATATGGCATTTTATAAAACTCTTTTTGTTGTCAGTGTTAATTGTAGCCTGAAGCATCCTAAAAATCACAAAACAAATCGACCTTACTAGGTTCAAGAATTATTACCAACTTGTTATTAAAACAGTGTAGTATTTGTTTAAAAAATAAATAAATAAACAGACCTGTGGCTGTCAAGTTGATTCTGACTCCTAGCAACCCTACAGGACAGAGTAGAACTGCCCCATTAAAAAAAAGGGTATCCAAAGATGTAAATCTTTATGGAAGCAGACTGCCACATCTGTCTCCCACAGAGCGATTGGTGGCTTGGAACAACAGATGTTTTGGTTAGTGGCCAAGCACTTTATCCACTGTACCACCAGGGCTCTTTAGTATTAGTGCGGGGAAAAAACGAATCAAACAATGGAACACAACATGCATGTATGTGAACTTGCTGGATCAGAGAAATGGCATCCTGTAAGTGGAGACAGGATGTACTATTAAATAAGTGGCCCTAAAAAAGTTTCATTTGGGAAAAAAAAAATTTAGAATCCTACTTCACACCAAACATAAATCTACATTCCAGGAAGTTAAAGCCATAAACGTGGAGAGCAAAACATTAATAAAAAACATTTAGAATATGTTGAAGAATATATTTAAAGCTAGGAGTGAAGAAGGATTTCCTAAAAAAGACATACAAACCATAAACCATAAAAGTAAAGAAGGATGAATTTAGCTACTTTAAAATTAAAATTTTCTGTATAGCAAAAGGCAATCTAAAGTGAAGAAGTCAGTTACAGACTAGGAGAAGATATTTGCTACACTTATAGCTGACAAGAATCTATATCCAGAATGTGCAAAGGATTCCGTCCTGTGAGTAAAAGAAAGGCAAAGTAATTTCTAATCTAAAAATAATTGCAAAATATGTAAATAAGTGCTTCATAGAAGAGAAAACCCTAAATGACCATAGAACGTATGAAAAGACAATCTCATCAGTGACCAGGGAAATGCCAAATAGGTCAGCAATGAAATACCACTTTACATCCATCAGTTTGGTAAAAATTATTGTCTCATAATATTTAGTGTGGGACAGGATGTGAAGAGTGGGAACCCTCAAATACTGATTGTGGGTATATAAATTAGTATAGTGCCCTGAATATATATTGTCAAAATGCTCCCTACTTGAAGATGTCTATACTCTACAACCCAGGTACACACTCTTGAGAAACTGACCCATGTACACAAGGAACCATATACAAGACTCTACTGCACACTGCAAGAGCAACAAATCAGAAAAATGCATAAGGATACATGCATGACCCATGGATAAATGATCCTATATACACACAGCAAGTTACTAAACAGTAGTTAAATATCATAGAACTACATATATCAAAAATGAATAAATTTGGGAGCATTGAGAGGATAACAGCAAATTACAAATGTATTATAAAATTTTGATAAATTAAACATAAAGATAAGAATTCTGTGTATTTACTTAAGTGCCAAAAGACAAAACCATTGATAGGAAAGTTATAAAAGCTTCAATATTGTGGCTAATTCCGTGGTAGAAGGAAAAGGACTGTACGAAGATTTCAAATATGTCTCCAATAAGTTCTTTCTTGAAACAAAGATCTGAAAGAAAAAAAATGTCAAAATGCTAGTAGTTATTAAACGAAAGGTTGGGCATACCTGGGTGTCTGTATATTATTTTCAGTTATGCTTAAAATGCAAGTATTTTGTATGTATGTAATCAATATATAAATATTTAAAAATAAAATGTTAAAATGAATAAAAGTGAAAAAAAGTAAGTATCATGGTTCCAAGGACCACATCAATTCAATTTTAGAAGAGAAAGAAGAGAAAGGATAGAATGTAAACCAGAGGAAGATTTGTTAGGTTCTACCCTGCGTGTCCACCCCTTGTCAGTTTGTCGTACTGTGCTGGTGCGTGTGTTGCTATAATTCTGGAAATTATGCCCCCAGTATTCCAAATACAGGCAGGCTTATCCATGGTGGATGAATTTCAAAAGAGCTTCAAGACTAAGACAGATTTGGAAGAAAGGCCCAGAAATCTGCTTCCAAAAATTAGCCAGTGAGAACCCTATGGATCACAACAGACTATTATCTGACAAAGCGCTGTAAGATGAGCCCCCTAGATGGGAAGGCACTCAAAACCCACAGTGGCTGAAACAATGGACTCGAGCATACCAACCCTCATGAAGATGGCACAGGACCCAGCAATGATTCATTCTGTTGTTATATGGGGTCACCATGAGTACGAGCTGACTCTGTGGCAACTAACAACAAACACACTGAGTCCACCTGCACTCCCGTATCTTTCTGAAAGCTCCTTACCAGGTTATGAAGACTCCTGTGAAGTTGGTCTCAGGTGCTCTGGACATGTTTGCAATTGTAAGTCTGGTTCCTTTCTGGAAACAGGCCAAAGTGGTAGAGGGATGGATGCTGGGAGAGGCATCGGGGGGGTGGGCCATGGAGAACCGAACCCTCTGGAGGTTGGCACACTTCTTAGGACATCCACACTGGGGCCTTGCCGTGGGTCTTGGGCCTCACGCTCTGAGTAGCTATAGTTAACTTTGGGTCCATATTTCCTCTTGGCCTGGACCAGCTTCACGAATGTATGACCTGTATGGTCGCAAGGGCCCCATGCTCAGAAGGGCCTCCTATGTGGTTTAATGCTCTGCTGTCAACTGTCTTGACTAGGAACCTTGCATTATCATTTTTTACTAGGCCCCACAAATTATGTGGCTGGGCCTGCTCATAGTAACACAGACCGGCAACTGTACCCTGTTAAACAAGTATGTTCGCAATTACGGTTTTCTGAAACTGAACCCCCCCTTTGCATGGCTTGCCAGGCCCCTGCAGGCGTCTGAATTTGTTGTCTCCAAAAAAAAAAAAAATATATTATTATTTTTTTCAATTTTATAGCTTTGATCTGACTGACCGATCACATGTAGCACTAAATCCTTCCTGGAGAAAAGCTGCCCTTTTGGTAAATGACAAAAGTGGCATTACAAGTGGAGACAGAATGTACTATTAAATCAATGGTCCTGGGAAAACTCGATTCAGGAAAAAAATGTTCCTGGGTGATGCAAACAGTATGAATCACAACTGACTCAATGGCAACAGGTTTGGTTTTTGTTTGGACTAGCCCAAAGTTTGGAGGTTCAAACACACCCAGAGGAGCCTGGGAAGGCAGGCCTGGTGGTCTGCTTCTGAAAAGCCACAGCCTTGAAAACCCTGTGGAGCAGTTCTGCTCTGCACACTTGGAGTTGCCATGAGTCAGAATCTACTCAAGGGCAACTAACAACAACCACCTCACACCATACAGAAAATTACATTCCAGGAATATTAAAGACAAAAATGTGGAGAGCAGAACTTTAAAATATTTAGAAGAATTTTTCGGTGACTATAAGCTTCAACTGGAGAATGATTCCCTAAACAAGTCTCAAACCACAAACCATAAAAGCAAAGAATGATAAAGCTCTGTGAAGCTTAGGTTGTGCAGAGCTGAAGTCTACATTTATTTTGATTTTGATGTCTTGGTAATAATTCTATTAATAATCAGTGAAACTAACAGCATCGACTTAAAATAAAAGTGCAAGAAGCACTGTAGTTAGGTATCTCAGCAAGAATTATTTAAGTTGAGTAGGAAATTGGATTGTATTTACACAACATTAACATGCCATGTTTAGGTCCACACCTATGTGGAAAATCTTTCTTCATATGGAAGGCAAGTGCCTACTTCAGCCTTTCAAATATGCTGATTATCAGATCCTTAGTTTTTATACTTATTTAAAAAGAAAAATACATGTTAAAAAACACTACCGATCAATATTATTTCTAGAACCCAGACAGAGAGCGTTAGTTTACATGTTCACTTTTGGATGCTCTTGTGGGTCCAGTTGTGTCCTTCCTCACCCCAACTCCCCCACCCCCGCCCCCGCCAAAAAAAGAGAAAAAGATATGTTGAAGTCCTGGTACCTGTGAATGTGATCTTATTTAGAAATAGAGTCTTTGAAGATGTTATCAGTTACGTTAATATGACGTTGTGCTGGAGTAGGATGGGTCCTAATCCAACCAGAGTCAACCAAAGTAGTACTCTAACACAAGAGGAGAAGAGACAGCGAGAGACAGAGGATCAACAGCCATGTGAAGAAGCCTCTACAAACCAAAGAATATCTGGGGCAACTAGAAGCTGGTAGAGGTAAGAAAGGATGTTCTTCTAGAGCCTTCAGAGAGAGCGTAGCCCTGCCAACACCTTGGATTCTGACAACTAGTCTCCAGAAGTGTGAGAAAGTACATTTCTATTCTTATAAAAAAAAAAAAAAAAAATTCTTATAAGTCACCCAATATGTGGTACTTTGTTACAGAAGCCCTAGAAAACTAATTCAGATGCTGAAGAAATTTGAACAAAGAAGTTCAGAGCTTCAGCCTAGGGCCTTAAAGGCAGAGTCTCTAAAATTTCCCAGCCTTATCCTACATTGTTGCCTTCCACAGACATTTCCAGAAGTTTCAGGGTAAGATTCCCAAAGAAGCAACGCCTTTGGACACTATGAGTGAGAAGGACCAGCTCCAGAGAAAAGATCTTGTCCAGGGCAGGGATGAGGCCTGGCCAAGAGACTTGGCTACTTCTCTCCCTGGTGGCTCTGTGATGTCCATGAACAGAAAATGGTGATTCCTTGGTGTTACTGACTAGGTTTGAAGCTTATATTGACTGTAGGAGTTAGTGATCTCCTTTAAAAAAAAAAAACAAAAAAAAACTCTAATTCCTACAAATGCATGAAGTTCTGTGGTATATGAAGCATGCCTGGAATGGATGGGACAAATATGCAGGAAGTTTGTACGTCGTTTTGTATTTACTATGAGCTGTGGTTATGAAGGAATAGAAGGTATTTGAGACAATGACATTTTCATCCATGGCATTCCACTAGGCTCCTGGAGAATATAAACCAGTCGTCTCTGGTGAAAGAGCTTCAGACTCCCATTGGGAAAACATTAGGAGAAAGTAGACATAACAGGGACATACTTAATTTTTTAATGTCATCTAAAGACCACAAAGAGTCTGTGACATGGAAGACTTTCAAATTCCTCCTTGATCTACTTAAACTGAGTAGTCACCACATTCTTGTGGTCTTAGTGACGTTATCAAAACTCACTGGGGCTGAAAGAGTCCAAAACACTATAACTGTCATCCCAGTGATTGACATGCCTTTTGTCTCTGTGCAAGTTAACCTCTCCAGACCTCAATTTCCTCATCTGTAGGATGGGGTGATATTGATATCTTCTGTGTAAAGTTTGGGAATTAAATAAGATCGTGCATGAAAAATGCATAGACCAGTACTGAGCACCCAGGAAGTGCTCAGTGGGTGGTAAGAATGACTATTAAAACAAGCAGGTATTCAGGAAGAGCCTGTGAGTTTATCTCTAAACTCAGTGCAGAGAGGAGCTGTGTTACTGCAATAGACCTAGAAGCCAGGAGAAAGAAGGACTGTTTCAGTTCTTCTGAGGCTGAGACTCTAGATACGTCAGGAATATGCCCCCAGAGTTATGATTAGGGGATAAGATGGTGCCACAATCATATTTTTAGCGTGCTTTTAATTTTTTTTTTTCCGCACAAGAGATAAAAGTTTATCATTTCTGAGTGCTTGAAGCCCTCCTCAGTAAACTTTTCCTTTGCCTTCCTACCACTTGACGGCAGTGGATTTTTTTTGGTGGGTCTCCTAACCTGGAAATGTGGGAACCCTCCTGAGGACTTTCCAGCAAGCTGACCTATGTGCAGTGTGATGACCTGAAAGCTAAGTCATCTGAAGACTGTATGACCTGAGCCTGAGTCACCTAACTACACTCCACAAGGCAAGTGCTACTGTTTGTGCAGACATTGGGGCTCTGGCTGTATAACATCATTTCCCCTTTAAAAATTCTTAGTCATGTATTAGTCAGACCACCCCCAAATCAAGAGGGGAGAGCCTGCCTTCAGATTTCACACGTTTTTCATCTTTGTGGCTGGGGCCAGGCATGTGGCTGAGTGAAGGCTCTCCATGAAACAGTTCCTGTGGCCCTACGCACTCCCAGCCTCTGCCAGGCCCACCACATGGAAATTCTCTCTCTTCCTCCCAGGAAGAGCACATACCAGACAGTAAGTCACTAGAAGGATGTGGAGGGTGTAGGTAGCACCAGCTGACACTGTCAGAGAGGGTGGCACTAAAAATATTGCTGTAGTTAGTTATGATAACATTTTTCGTAAGCCCAGCTTACGCGTACCAGTATCCCTACAAGGCTAAAACTCTACACTAATTTACTTTTTGAGCCTTCTAACATGCTCCGGTCAGAGCTATCATTATTACCAAATTACAATGATGCTTCAAATCACGTGATTTCGTCTGCATCCACTAGAAGCACGCGCTGTTGTCTTCACTGCTGCCAGTGTTTTTATTGTCACTGATTCTGTCAAATTTTCTGGTGTTTTAGCTACGACATTGTGGTAATTAGTATTTGTGAACCTATATCAATAACATTTTTGAGAATGAGGTAGTAATTAAAGGGTGATATAGAGTAATTGGAAACCCTGGTGGCATAGTGGTTAAGTGCTATGGCTGCTAACCAAAGGGTTGGCAGTTCAAATCCGCCATACACTCCTTGGAAACTCTATGGGGCAGTTCTACTCTGTCCTATAAGGTTGCTATGAGTCGGAATCGACTTGACGGCACTGGGTGGGTTTTATACGGTAATTATAATCTACGAGTAACATTAGGACAGAAAACATTACTAAGGACTGCATATTCTGGTGTGGGAGGAGATCCATGGGGGATGGTGACACCATGAGTTACTGCACTGGATGACACCAACTCTAGTGATGCCACTGATACCTGTTGTTTTCATTATTTACCTGTTGCCATGGAGTCAATCCTGACTCTGGGTGGACTCAAACTTCCGACCTTTCTGTTAGCAGCTGAGCATGTTACCCATTTGCACCACCCAGGGATTCCTTTTCATTAAGATTCCTCAAATGGATTCTAGGCCTTTTGCTCCTACTTCGTTTTCCTTAGAAATTATACAGAAAAGCATTATCATTTGGAAGCCTTTTTCATTGGAAAATAGGCTAGTGAGTTGGGAAGCCTGGGCTTATATCCTTTAATCTCATTTTACCTCTCTGAACTTCGTTTACTCATCTACTAGTAGAGTAATAACAGAAAGGCTGGGAGATACTTGTGAAGTTGATAGTTGCATAATAAGAAAGGCCAGTAAATACCCATCTTCCTTTTCCTTGTAGTCTTTACTCCTCCGCTTTTCTCCCCTTCATCCTTTCCTGCCTCCTGTCTTCCTTCTGAGATATTTAGAAAAGTAGATTTCCAAATTGTCTTCTACTTGAATTTCTGCACATTTTAATTTAGTATCTGAGAATTTCTGTATCTATCTTAGTCTGTTCCACCTTATAACCTAGGGCTGCTGTACTAATATAAAAAAAACACACACACACACACACAAATGGGTGGCTGTACAGAATAGAAATTTATTTTATAACAGTTCAGGAAGCTAGAAGTCTGAAACCAGGGAGTGGCTTTAAGAGGAGGTCCTTCATTGCTTATTTCAGTTTTTAGTTGCTGTTGTTGTTAAGTTCTGTCAAGTTGGCTCCAACTCATAGCTACCCCATGTGGAACAGAACGAAATATTGTCAGTGCTGTGCCATTCTCACAATAGGAGGTATGTTTAAGCCCATGTTGCAGCCACTGCGTCAATACATTTCATTGAGGGTCCTTCTTTTTTTTACTGACCCTCTACTTTGTCAAGTACGATGTCCTTCTCTAGGGATTGGTCCCTCCTGAGAACATGTCCAAAGTATGTAAGACGAAATCTCGCCGTTTTCACTTCTAAGGAGCATTCTGACTATACTTCCTCCAAGACAGATTTGTTTCTTCTTCTGAAACTCCGTGTATATTCAATATTCTTCACCAACACCATAATCACACGCATATGAGGTGATCAAAAACTGCCACGGCTTGGATCAGGTGTGCCTTAGTTCTCAAAATGACTTTTTTGCTCTTTAAGGTTTTAAAGAGGTCTTTAAAAAAGAAAATTTTTTTTTTTTTTTTTTGCAGCAGATTTGCCCAGTGTAATACAGCGTTTGATTTTTTGACTGCTGCTTCCACGGGCATTGATTGTTGATCCAAGTATGATGAAATCCTTGGCAACTTCAATATTTTCTCTGTTTACCATGATGTTCTAGTAGCTGCCAACAATCCTTGGAGTTCTGGGCTTGTAAATGCATCTGCCATGTGGGCCAGACTTCATATGTCATCTTCTTCCTGTTTACGTCTCTGGTCTTTTTATAACTCAGAACTGATTAGGTTTAGTACCTACCCTACTTCGGTATGAGCTAATTACCATAACAAAAGAAAAGCTATTTCTAAACAGGGTCAGATTCAGGGGCCAGGAATTTAAGACATATTTGGAGGAGGGCAGAATTTTAAGACATATTTGGGGGGAGCACAATTCAATCTACAACACTGACTTTGATTAATCGCACATAAATTCTGAATGTATGCTTGAACTTCTGCTCGGGCTCTGTGCTTACGATGAAAAGAGAAAACTGGTTAATTCCAAGGTGAGTCTCCATTGGCCAGAAGTATAACTGCTGCCTCTTGAGTTGTGGGAGTGGTAGAGGGGTGGTCAGTGAAAAAAAAGGGAGGAGGTATGAGTTAGGGAAAGAGAGCAATAGTAAGGGAAGGGATTGCTGCAATGCTTACTCTTAGCTGGAGGATATATTAGCATATCACAGGCAACACATTCAGTAGGAGGTTGCCAAAGATTATTTAAATCAAGAAGCATTTCTATGCCAACATTTTACACCAAATCTTGATGGGAGGTATTTGTCAGTGATAGCTTTGGGTATCACAGGTCAGGGAAGATACTAACAGCATGGTTTGATCTCTGATTCATAAATATTTGGGGCTGTGTCTACACAGTACTGCCATAACAGACTAAAGAAAAAAACCATTAGTTCCCAACCTAGATGGGTCACCAAATAAGAGCAAAACCCAGTTAGAATGAAGTTAACTGAGCTGGTTGGTCAAAAGCAGTCAAAACTGTGTCCAGAGAGGCCACCAGAATGGACAGTCAAGATTATCATGTGACTGTCTATGACCATCTGTGACTTCCGCTTCAAATTCTTTATTGATGTGCTCTCTGGACAAGGTTGTCATGATCTCACCCATGTCTTCCTTTCTCCTGATAATTTTTTTTTGTTTCATAGAATGCATTTCAGACATTCTGAACTTTAGAATTTTCCAAAAGACCAACATTCTTCCCCCATATCCTTTAGAACATGTTGGTCATCCTCCTGTAATATCTTATTCATTCCTTCCATCCTCTTTTAGTACTATTTTCTGAGAAGCATTTAGTACTATTTTCTGAAAAGCCCCAAGATTGGGTTGGATTCTTGCTGCCATATTGTGCACCCACATTACATCATATACTATACATCCCTTATCATAGCATCCCACAATCTGACTTGTACTTACCTGTTCATGGGTCTCCTTCCCTCTACTGGAAAGCAAGATCCATGAGAGCAAGAGTCATCTTCATTCTGTCACACCCATAGGGACTGGCCTAATGCCTGGCACCTGGCATGTTGTCAGCAAATATTAGTTGAATGAGTGAATAATTGGACATAAAATTAGAAGCATGAAGCACATGTAAAAAGCTGGGGGATTTTGTGAAGAGGCAAGGAGCTCAGTATCACTGCTGCTTACACTACTACTGTAAGAGCTATAGAATTAAACTGACAAATATACACAACAAAAGAATTATTTTCCCCAGTTAAGTTAAGGGTGCACCCTTAGGCCTGGAGCACACACTGCTGGTCACCTACCCATTGTCCATGTCTCCCTTCTTCCTCGCTAATAGCATCCAGTTTTGTCCAAGGAGACAATGTCCTAGGTTTTTAAAAAAGCTGCAGTTCCCATCCTCCTCACAGTTGGAGGTGGCCATCACACACAGTTATGATGAATGAGAAGCTGAAGATTACTGAGGATTCAGGGAAAGTTTGATTTTTCTGCATAAAGCAGCATCCTTCCTCCTGTTGATTCATTTTTCCTCTTTTTGCCAGCAATGCAGGGGAAAGGTGAAGGTAGAAGCCCTATAAGGATGCGAACACATCTTAAGAATGGCAGATCAGAAAGACAGAAGGGGCCTTGGACTTTAAAAATATGGTGGAGCCTGTTGTTAGTTGCTGTTGAGTTGATTCCAACTCAAATGTGCAGAGTAGGACTGCTCCATAGAGTTTCAAGGTTGTTACTTTTTGGAAGCAGAACACAAGGTCTATCTTCCAAGGCACCTCTGGATGGGTTTGAGCCTCTAGCCTTTTGGCTCGTACTTGAGTGCTTCACAGTTTGCACCACCCAAGGACTCCATTGGTGGAGCCTACCTTTCACTTTATTACTAGATGAGGAAAATAAACTATATAAACCTGAAAAAGTGACAGCATGACATCAAACCTCGTTAACTTCACAAGGGAGAGGAAAGGGAATCAAGATCATCAGCCCAAGGCTTATTCCTTGAGGTAGAGGTCAGACATAACTCTTCTTTCCAACTTTTTTTTTTTTCTTTTTTACCAATTCTGACACCAGCTGTCCCTCCCATGGCACTTTCTACTTCTCTGCTGGATTAGAGAATTTGTTGCAGTGGCCACACAGAACTCATAGACTATACTCGCAGTTATGGGATTTATTAGGGAAGTAACAGGTTACAACTTGGGACCAGGGTCAACAGGCTACAACTCAGGATCAAGATCAGGAAGCATGTAGGCAAAGTCACCCTTCTTCAGTGCAGGACAGCTCCTTCGGCTCTTCTCAGCAGTGTAGAACCTCTCTCAGCCCCCTGAGGATAGGCCTCCTTTTGACCCCCTGAGGACAGGATCCTTTTGGCCCTGGCCTCTGCCCTGCTCAGGCAAATGTTACAAAGCTCTTTAGCTCTGCCAACAAGTGCCTGGAAGCATCCCACCCCATGGGCAAGCCTCCTGCCTGAAGGCTTTCAGCTCTCTCACTCTGTGGGCTGAGAAGCCTACTCTGCCATCTTAAGTGGGTCTCCTGGTTCTGCTGCTGTCATTTCTCTGCCGCTGGGCTCTGCCATGCGTCTCTACTTCTTGCCGCCTACCTCCATCTCTGATGTTACAGATCTCTCTGTCTCCTGGGTCTAGGAGGTTCTCAGTGCAGGGACCCTGGGTCTAAAGGACACGCTCAGCTCCTGGCTCACCTTCTTGATGGTAGTGAGGTCCCCTCTCTCCACTTCTGGGATTAGCTCCCTTTATGCCTTAGTGGAGTGGCAAAACTGATCAATCCCCTCATTAGGGTTTCATGTACCTTATTTACATATCCCTACCCCTACAAGCATTCCATACCTTATTTGCATTATTAGTAGGCTGATCAATCTCCTTGGTGAGCCACAAGCACTTTTTTTACCCCTACAAGCATTCCATGCACCTTATTTGCATTATTAGTAGGCTGATCAATCTCCTTGGTGAGCCACAAGCACTTTATTTACATAGTCCCACCCAATCATTTCGTGGAAGTCACAGATCATGGCTAGAAGGGCCAAATTAAGTAATTTACTGCACCACAAACTGTGAAAACCAGAACCTGTGAAAGGTGGAAACCTGTCAGAGAAGGAAAACTCAAATGTTTCCACTAAACCAGGCAATAGAAAAGTGGTAAGATTGCCCTGTCAAAGGTGGAAAACTTGCAAGATCCGGGAAAACAAGGCAGTTCTGTCAAGTTCCACCTCTCACAGGTTTCACTATATTAAGCTAAACCACAGTAGACTGATTTGTGTTCCATGCAGGATTCAATCTCTAAATGACACACAGCTTCACCTCCAAGCTCAAAATGTGTATGTTTGGATGAAAACAAAACAAAACAAAAAATCCAGATTCGAACCCTGGTTCTATCTGGTCTAATGTATACAGGACAAAGGAAACTAGGAGGGACCAGACAGTTGGTCATTTGACCCTCAAGCTGTGGGTACTCAGGCACTGTCAGTCCTGCCAGGCTGGAACACTGGAATAGCCCAATGTGTTCAGAAGTAGTAGTAAATCAGATCAACAAGCACGCACTTCTGTTTTTGTTTTTTCATTCCTCCTTTCTCATCTCCCTCTGCAGCCTGCCTTTTGCTATCCATACCCTTACAATACTCACACTCTTGTTTGGCCTTTATCAGATGAGCTATGGACATTTAAACATCTTCACTTCTATGCTGGCCTTTCCCGGAGGCAGCCATCAATCACTGGGGATGAGTGGCTCACATAAGGCAGAAACTCTATGACCCAAACGTCTTCCTATGTCTCCCAGGTGAGACCATCGCTTAGAGTGCTGTCCAGGAATCTCCCAAGTCTATATGGTTTGCAAACTTCTCTTATGTCCCTGGGAGGCCTAATACTTCATCCCAGTGGTTTTTCGTTGTGTGTGTGTGTGCGCACATAAGAATTACCTAAGAAACTTATTTAAAATGCTTATTTCTATTTCCCACTGGTAGATATTGTGGTTCAGTTGGTGGAGCCTAGGAATTTGAATTGTTAACAAGCACCTGGGTGTTTCTGCTGCAGGTAGTCCCTGGTGTTTTCAATCGCCTCATATGCACACGAAAGCTGGACAATGAATAAGGGAGACCGAAAAACAATTGATGCCTTTGAATTATGGTGTTGGGAAAGAATATTGAATACACCTTGGACTGCCAAAAGAATGAACAAATCCGTGTTGGAAGAAGTACAGCCAGAATGCTCCTTAGAAGTAAGGATGGCGAGACTTCGTCTTACATACTTAGGACATATTATCAGGAGGGATCAATCCCTGGAGAAGGACATCATGCTTGGTAAAGCAGAGCATCAGCGAAACAGAGGAAGACCCTCAATGAAATGGACTGACACAGTGGCTGCAACAGTGGCCTCAAACATAACATCGATTATGAGGATGGTGCAGGACTGGGCTGTGTTTCATTCTGTTGTACATAGGGTCACTATGAGTCAGAACTGACTCAACAGCACCTAACAACAACAACCGTGTTTTATTGGTTTAGCAACTTGTTAAAGTCAATACAATTTGGTATTAAACCCAGTAGGCGTAAGAAATTTAGTTATACTACATCAGTGTGTTTAAAGCATTTGAGTTAGGATACTTTGACATGGTCCAACTTCTTTTTCTGAATCAGATCATTTGAACTCAAAAGAGTGAGTGAGTGAGTGAGTGTGTGTGTGTGTGTGTGTGTGTGTGTGTATGGGAGAGAGGGAGGGTGTTGGGCGTCTTTGTTCATGGAATACCTGTGTGGGCAAGAAAATTCTTAATTTTGAGGAAAAAAAAAAAGAAACAGACAGAACAGTTCATTACCTCTGGGGAGCAGTCTTTTTGCCTTGGGTCAAATCAGCAAAGGTTTAGAGCTGAGTCTGAGCCTTGAGAAAACAAGGTTCACAATGGAGCGCTTGGACCCAGGACACAACCTTGCTGGGGCTGGAGGGGCTGAGCTGCCCACATACAGCCGCACAGAAGCCGAGCTAATGAGGATTAATTGGGCTTTCCTGTGCACCAGGCTGACGGTAATCGGGTCCCTGGACACGCCGACCTTTTCATTTATTCTCCATTTAACATGAGCTCTTGGCTACTGTGTTTGGAGCTTACACAGTGGTACATTTAAAGCAGCAGCCACAGTCTTCCGCGTGTCCATCCATCCTTCTTTGCTTCTTTTCTTTCTTCCTTCCTTCCGTCTGCCCTTCTTTCGGGTATTTTGAGGAAGGCGGAGTGGCCTCTGCACAGAGTTGTTCTGCCAACGGAAGACAAACATTACTTGTTGTCTGGCCTTCTCTCTAGGGGTGCTGAGGGGCATCACTTAATGAGGGCCCAGCCTCAGAAATGGATTTGAGCATCTGAATAGTGTGACTGGGCTCCTATCGGTGCTCCAGCTGCCCCCTCCAAACCCTCTCAGCATGGGCCAGCTGGGCTCCCTCCCTCCCTGCCCAACACGGTAGCCAACAGGCTGTAAAGGAGGTACTTGTGCATTTGGGGCAATGCCCTGGCCTTTGCCCCTGGGTGGCTTTCTTTCTTGAAACCATCTCCCTGCTGGGCTAACTCAATCCATGACCAGTAGAGGGCTGAAGTACTCTATTGACCTGGGCCAAGGCAGAGTCACATTCAGCCTGGACCTCTTAGGGCCTTGGAGTCCCTGGGCAGTGCAAATTGTGAAAGTTCTCAGCTGCTAACTAAAAGGTTATAAGTTCCATTTCACCCTGAGGTGGCTGAGAAGAAAGGCCTGGCAATCTGCTTCCAAAAAATCAGCCACCGAAAATCCTTACAGAACACAGTTCTGCTCTAACACACATGAGGTCGCCATGAGTCAGTGTTGATTCCACAGAAACTGTTTTGTTTGTTTGTTTGTTTTTTTCCTTGTGGTCTCAGTTTTCTCATGGCTAAGTTGAGAAGGTTCCTGAAATTAGATCTCTTACTACTTAGTACAGCCAAGTGGTCTCCTGTGATCCACAGAAGGGAAATAGCAGGGGAGTGTGGATTTGCCCATGATACAGCTGCCCACACCACCCTCCTACAGCAGGAGGGACTCCTGGGGTACTTCCATTCTGAAACCGAACACTCAATACCTTGTGTCAGTGTGCACACTTATGCGTATGCTCTATTATTTCCATTTCCATACTCTCAGAGGGGTATCTGAGCCCCAGAAGTTTACAGTCCACCAACCTACACTTTCATCTTCAGGCTCACATACAGGTGACCTTATAAAATATACAGATGAATATATATGTATTTTTTATTTTAATATCATAAAAAATAAGTTGCTACTTCCTCAAACCACCAATTCTTAGGGTTTTTAAAATTGAAGTAAGATTTTTTTTAATCAGTTGATTTAAAGAGAAATATTAGTCAATTAATTATGCAGGTGGTCCACTGATGTATCAAAAATATGTTCTAAACCCTGGGCCTTCCAAGTGGTCCCACATATGACACTGTCATGGCACAGAGTCTCTCCTCACAAGGCTGCCCAGCTTCCCATGCTCTCCTGTCCCCGTGGTCCACCTCCTAACAAGGACTCATCTCTGAAGGCAAATCTGGCCACTTCTTCTTTGAGCTTCTGACCTCAGGTAGAGCAGCCCCTTGTCCTTGGTGCCCCTGGGGGCCCATACAGTCTTCTCTCAGGTTCCCTTCAACAGGTAAGAGAAAGTCTTTGTTTGAGTGTCTGTTTCCTTTTGAGACTGAAAACTCCTTCCAGGAGAAATCAAGTCTCCTTCATATCCTTGGTGACTTGGCTGGTGCTGTACTCATTACAGGTGTTCAAAAATATTTGTGGAATGAACGAATGAGTGGGTAAATAAGTGAATGAATGAACAGCTCATTTGTCCAGCCTCAGCAGGAAACTAATCCAAATAAGGTACTCTCATAGGAAATTTTTGTATCTACCCAGCTTTTTAGTCTTTCCAGCAATTTATGCTAGAAAATTTTCTAAGGCAGGGAAGCATAATATTTAAGAGCATAATATTGCAAGACAGACATACCTGGGTTCTAGATCTGACAACTGGTTTTGTGACTTTTGGCAAGCTGCTTAGCTTCTTTAATCCTCAATTTCTTTATCTGTAAACTGAGGGTAATAATAATAACAACTCATAATGTTCCTGAGAAAACTAAAATGTAGCTAGCTAGCTAGCTAGCTAGATAATGTGTATGTGTATTTATCTGTATGCATATATAAATTCTTTTAATATATATATTTTATACGTATTTTACAAGGAGCTCTGGTGGCACAGTGGTCAAGCACTTGGCTGTTAACTGAAAGGTCAGCAGTTCGAATCCACCAGCCGCTCAGGGGAACAAAGATGTGGCAGTCTGCTTCCGTAAAGATTACTGCCTTGGAAACTCTATGAGGCAGTTCTACTCTGTACTGCAGAGAATCTACTCAAAGGCAATGGATTTGGTTTGGTTTATATTAATATGCATGTGTGTGTGTGTGTGTGTGTGTGTATACACACGTGGCACATAGTACTTGGCACATAGAAAATTCTTAAGAAAATTATCCACTTAAGAATTACGTGTACGTTAGCTTTTTTTTTTTTTTTTAATTTTTGAGTGTTTTCAAGGGAACGTTAGTGGCTGACCTGCACAGTAAGCCAGTTCTCTGTCTGCTCTGGTGTGTGGCTGTCTTCCCTACAGATCTCCAGCTGCCAGATGTTACTTTTCCTCCTGTCATCTTTCCTGCCTCTGACAGACTCCCACTGCACTTCCTTATTCCTGCAAACATCTTTCTGGTGGTTTCCTGTTTTCCGCAGTAGCTCCACATCTCACTCGTCCTGTAGTCCCTTTGCCTGTCTGAACATAGGCTCCCTTGTCTGGTTTCACAGAGGAAAAAGAGGGCACCAAGTGCTACTGCCCTTTTCTCTCCCCGCCTTTCAACTTTGCATTGTCTCTTATCTCTTGAGGTATAACTTCTACCCCATTCCCTTTGGGGTTTTGTTCCTTCTGAAATGTTCTGCCTCTACTTTAACCCAGAACCTTTTCCTCTTCACTGACATCTTGCCTTCTGAGTGCAAACCTTCTTAAAAATCCTCCATCCTAAAATGCACCAACAAATAAAGCACTCCTTACACTGATCGTTGGACAACCACCCCTAACTCTCTCCCTGCTTTGGAAGCCAGCTCATCCAGCATTCATCTGTCTTCTTACCCAAGCACTTGATTAAAAGTCCTTCTTTTGATGTCTGTGACCAACCTAATGACGCTTTGAATCCTTTCACTTTTATTGATTTGTATTTGTCAACCCTGCTCAGTCCTTAAACCCACCTCTCTCTTGGCCTCCCTGTTTACTCTTCTACCTACTAACTACTGCCTTCCTCCAGGGTTCTATCCACAGCCGCTTCTTTTCTTGCCATACACCTGCCCGGGACCATCTCTCTGCCTCCCCGTAAGCCTCAGCTGCCACCGATCTGCCAAGTCATAAATCTCTCTGCAAGTCTCCAGGCCCTTATTTACTGCCAACCTACTTCCACAGGTACCTTGAGCTGGACATATTAAGAGCAGAATTCATTACCTTCCCTCCTGACTAAAACCCCTCTGTCTCTTTCTAACCCATACCTTGCATTTTACTCACAGCCTACCTCACAGACTATGGCTTAAGATCCCTGGATCCAAATCATAGTTTACTGTTTTGTGATCTTGGACAAGTAACTTTATCTCTCATCTCAGTCTCCTCACTTATGAAATGGAAGGGATAATCCTATAGGAGAGTTACTGGGTGATGAAAACTGTTAACCAATAGATTGGAAGTTGATCCCTCAGAAGAAAGTCGTGGGGATCTACTTCAGACAAGTCAGGTATTGAAAACACTGCAGAGCACAGTTTTACCCTGACACTTATGGGGTTGCCATGAGTTGGAATTGACTCAATGGAAACTGATTAATCCTTTAGGGCCTGAAACTCGCCTGTATGTATGTGGATCCAATACGATAAAGTTCTTAAAATTCGCAACACAAAGGAAGTCGCTTCTCCCTGGATTGCCTTTTTCACCTTGCTGACCAATTGAATGTGCCTTCATCATTCTTCTTTGGTTTTACCTGACCTTCTAAAACAAAATCAATCATCCCCACAGAGGCATTCTGTCCCTTGAAGGGTGACTTGCAGACTTCTATGGGTATCTGTTTGCACGTCCATCTTCACTTCTGTGACCTCCTGAATTCTTACAGAATCTCTGACTTCTCACTCCAGTGCCTTTTATGTATGAGTAGCTATTCAGCAAATGTTTGGTGACTTGTATTAAGCTGAATGAAGCTTTTTTAAAAGTGGTAAATTAAATAATTTCCAGAAGATTCTAGAAGGAAAACAATAAAGCCCACGTGCTTGGATATTTTGTTTTATGGCGCTGAGTTCCCAAAAAAAAAAAAAAAAAAAAAAGAATCTACTGACAGAGGGAGAGTGTAAATTTCTTACCCATACTGGAAAAGTTCACCAGTTAAAAGCACTACCTCAGTTGCAATCCCAGGAAGCCTTCTGGAGTTAGCTTCGGTGTCCGTGGCAAATCTCTGGGCAGGCCTTCCCATCTGACACATAAACTGTAGAAATGCCTTAGTTATCAGTTCACTGCCCTGTGCACATTTTTCCTTTTCTTTTTTTTTCTTTTGTGGAAGGGTGGGTTCAAGCCTCTCTCCAACTTTTCTTGAGAAAAGCTGAAAAAATGGAAACTTCTTTTTTGGTAATTGATTTAGCTTCCCTGAAGCTCCTGGTTCTTGGCAGGTTGGATCTCGGAAACTGCAAAAAGATTCCTTTTTCTGTTGTGTTTTCAACATTTGATTCTTAATCCATATAAAAGTGCAGTTGCTATGAGGGGATGTTAGTGAGTCGCTCAGAACACAGGAAAGAAAAAGAATTATAACACGTACACACCCTGCAGGAGGTGGGGAGGATTGTTCTTATTCTTTCCTTCCCAAGAAAGTCTTCAAATGCAGGTGGTTTTGGGGTGGGGGGTTGTAAGAAGGCCTTGAGAAGTGAGCAGTCTCAGTCACCTAACGGCTGCTGAGTGCTGGTCTATCCCAGGGCGTGGGATTGGTAGAAGTTGTGGGGTGTTCCTCTATCCTTCCTTCTCTTCTGTAGTACTGTGAGGGGTAAAGGATTCTTTAGAGTCTTTTGACCATAGACTTCCAGCCGATACCTGCTCTTTGTTTTCTTTTCCTTTGTTCTTGCTCAGCCCCCTGTTCTACAGGCTGCAAACCAAGGCCCTGAGGAGTTTACCTTAAAATGGCACCTTGGCTGAAAGCCAAAAGTGAGGCCTCCAGTCTCTGACTGTTCAGGGCAAGCCTCCCAGGCCTATTTGTATGTGAAATACGGGATGCTGCTCTGAATAGCCCAAGTAGTCATATTTTACTTATTATTAATGTATCTGCTACCCCCCAACTCTTCTGTGACCAATACATGTTTCAGAAAGGGTGAGGGAGATGAGTCCTTGCCCTCTGCAACAGCAGAGAATCACTGGGCTTCGTGACTGTGTTTTATAGACCCAGTTTGAACTCTCTTCAAGCTGAGCCTATCTACAGAAGGAGAACAGATTAATCAAAGGAGGCCAAAACTCATTCTCCCAGGCCTTACCTCACAGTTTCCATAAAAGAGAGCATACTGGGCTTAATTTCTCTTCACTTCGGTTTCTTCATCTCAAGGTGAAGATAATAATATTTACCTCAGAGTGCAGGTATCAGAGTTAAATGAAGTAGTGACACACTTGTAAAATTGTGCTTGACATACAGAAAGTGCTCCATAAATCACAACTATTGTTTTATTCTGTTCTTATATGTTTTATTACTTTATTTTACTTGACTTCTACCGTTTCACTAACAGCTTTGTCTGTACCTCTTTCCCCACCAGAGACTCTTTTCTAATTCAAAGCTCCCTGTTGCTCTCAGTTTCATAGAAGTGAAGGTGTCACGAAGCAACCTCTCAGACAAGTGTTTGCCATTGAAACCCAATTTCTAGCATCTCTCCAGGCAGCTCCTTTGTGAGAACAGGTCCAAGATACGGGGAACGAGGAGAGTCCAGTGTTAAAATCTTGGATAACCAGTTGTTTTGAGTCCATTCTGACTTGTAGCCACCCCAAGTGTGTCAGAGTGGAACTGCACTCCATAGGGTTCTCAATGGCTGATTTTCAGAAGTAGATCACCAGGCCTTTCTTCTGGGTTACTTCTAGGTGGACTCGAACCTCCAACCTTTTGGTTAGCAGCTGAGTGAGTTAACCATTTGCACCACCCAGGGACTCAGGTAGAGAGGATGAATTTAAAACCCAAGACTTGCTCCGAAGGAAATCCCACCATGCTGGTGAGTAGGGAATACTTGAGGAGAGAGCCCCAGGGTGGTGGGAAGAGTCATGAAGGTAACCGGTGGGGAAGGGGACTCCTTTCTCTGCTTTTCACGGTTTGCCTCAAGTTACCTCAGGAAGCATGCTGGGGCCCAGGATAATCCTCAGGGCTAGCCGTGGGGCCCTGAGAAAATCTCTGCAGTCAAATCTTTGCAGTCACTCACCTCAGCACCATCTGGGTTTCTTTTATTCCCATTACTTATATTTCTATATTTTTGCTCATGTTTCCTTGGCTTTGGCGTTACAACTGGTCTCCAGGCCCCCACACCGACCTCCATCCACTCTCTCCCAATGTGCTAACAATATTGTCTCTTCTCATATTTCTTGTTGATCGTGCGTCTTTGCGAGGGAGGAAAAAAGGTTTCCATATCCATTCCACACATCCAGCCACAGTGCCTTGGATTGAAAGAGGTATTTCCTATGGAATTCAGTATTTTTGTTCTGCCAGTATCTGACCCGCTGCCACTAAACTGAACACTGGAAAGGGAACTCCCTTTCCTGAACAGTCTAGGTGCTCTCTACTGGGCTTCCATAAACGTTATTCTGTTTACTACCGATTCGCCTCTGCTGTGCTGGTCTTGGGCTCCCCATTTCGAGGATGTGAATATAGCCCATCATCCCACCCAGAGCAGCTCACTGAACCAGGAGACTTGGCCAGGGCCCTGAATGTCTAGGGGGTCAGGGGGAGGCAGGAAAGGATGAGGGGCTAAGACAACATTTTCAGGTTCTTAAAAAAGTAACCCTCTCAAACTAGATGAATGTTTTGGCATCTCTACTGATTGTTCATAGGCAAGGCAAATTTTTGTGCATTGTGTGTTTAAGCACACCATTTTATTTTTGGACTTGAACCGTTTTCTCTTCAAGATGGGTCTTTTGGTGAAAGCAATGGTTAGACTCTGCCCTGCCTCAAACAGGCCCAAGTTTAAATCCTGGTTGTGTCACTGACATGAAGTAAGTGGCTTAAACTTGCTGAAGTCCTTGATTTCTCATCTGTTTATGTAAGGTGTGCATTTCCTCACTGGGCTGCCACAAGAATTAAATGAGTTGTCATATACATACTTATCACAAAGTGTATCACATAGAAGTGTCCAATAAATGTTGGTTCCCTTTACTTACATATTCATGTGGACACATTATAACAACTACAACAAAAAACATTGCCGTTGAGTCATAGCGAGCTTCTAGGCACAGAATAGAACTGCCGCATAGGGTTTCCAGTGAGCAGCTGGTGAATTTGAACTGCCAGGCTTTTAGTTAGCAGCCGTGGCACTTAACCACTGTGCCACCAGGGCTCTGAGCACACATTAATGAGGGTCAATTGAATTGTGAAAAATGAGGTTGAAGTGGAAAGTTTCCTGTCAAAAGCAGCAATGCTTGCTTTGCACGCTCCCCTCGCTTCTGGTCTACTGAAAAGAAGGTGTTGGTTCATGGTTCACCCCAGGTGCAACGGGTCAACAATGTTAGGATGCTGAGTTTCTGGTGCTTCCACGGTATTCTCCAAACTGACATGGCTCCCGCACCCATCCTGACAAGGAGATGTAAATCCTTCCATGCCTTGCACAGGTTTGCCTCAGAGAAATGCCATACTATTACTTCCACTGGGGGTTGGAGGGGTAAGAAAAGAATCATTTACATGCATGGCCAACATATTGATATTTCTTTCCACAGCTGCTGTTTCCCAATTCATCCCAGAAGTTTCCACTATGTTGTATCTTCTGTTAGAAAGCTGGTGATTTCCTAGAAAAGCTCAGTTTCTTTTCTGCCCCTTCCCAGACCCCTGGGCATCAGGCGCTTTCCACACCTGCCCAGTACTGTGATTGGCATCTATTCTGACCAGTCAGTGTTTCTGCCATATTGATTATTAAATATTTTTAAAATCACCCCTAAAATGACAGAAATTTATTCTCTCACAGTTCCAGAGACTATAGACAGAATTCGGAGCATAGGTGGGGTCATGTTTCCTCCGAAGGCTCTAGGGGAGGACCCTTCTTTGTCTCTCACCTTCCAGTAGCCCCAGACGCTCCTTTTGCTTGCAGCTGCAGCTTAACTCTATTGCAGCCTCTGCCTTGATGTGGGTATCTTTCCTCTGTGTCTCCCTGCCTCTCTGTCTCTGCTCCCTACTCCAGTATGACCTCATATTAACTGATTACATCTTCAAGATCCTATTTCCAGAAAAGTCATGTTCACAAGTAACAGCATGTATGTAGGGGGAACACCCATCAATCCATAATAGCACCTTAAGGGCAAAGAGGAATGCAACGGCTCAAAGAGTTCCTATCGGCTGGTATGCCTTTGCCCACTTACCTGCCAGGCAGTACCTGCTCATACAGTCTCTGAAGGCTCCCTAATGCCTGCAGGTGGCACTGACCCACTGTACCATGTCCCCTAAGATCCAGATCACAGTCTACCTTACTGCATTTGCTTACTTGCCAGTCTCCCTACCACCCTGCCAGCCCATCAGCGCCAGGAACTATGTCTTATTCATGTCTGTCTCTTGTGTCTCACTGTGCCTGGCAGATCGGGCACACATGTATTTTTGAATAGATGGATGGATTGTTAAAGAGATGAGTAAATAATTACAGTAAGTTTTGGGCAATGAGGAGTGATGGATCAAATTTATACAATTCTAACTTTATGTACCAGTTCATTTAGAAAAAACAAAGCTGAAGAATGGTGTGGTAAGAATAAAGTGTGTGATGCTTTTAAGTGATTCCTATGTTGGAGCCTGGTGGCACATTGGTTAGTCGTCTGGCTTCTTACCAAAGGGCTGGCAGTTTGAATCCACCAGCCACTCCCTGGAAACCCTATGAAGAAGTTCTACTCTGTCCTGTGGGGTAGCTACGAGTCAGAATGGACTCAATGGCAATGGGTTTGGTTTTTACCTTGAACGTACTAAAGGCCTTGAAGACAAGCAAAGACTAAACCAGTTGCCGTAGGGTTGATTCTGACCCATGGCGACCCCATGTGTGTCAAAGTAGAACCGTGCTCCGTGAGGTTTTCAACAGCTGATTTCTCTGAAGTAGCTCCCCAGGACTTTCTTTCAAGTTGCCCTTGCATGGACTCAAACCTCCAACCTCTTGGTTAGCAGCTGAGCACACTAATCATTTGCACCACCCTGGGACTCTCAAACACTAAATTTATCTTATTTCAGACATTGACATTCAAAGGGTCATCATAGGAAAGTGAGGGGCTGGGGATGCTGTTTCTGCCAACATTTCACAGTCCCAGGATGGCTCATTGCACAGATGTAGATCGTTAGGAAGGTGTAAAGTAGTAGGCGCTGTGGAACACAGGACTTGATTTCCAGTAGTGGCTGAAGCTCAGTGATGTCCCTGGCCTTCTGTGCTTGGAGAGGGAGTTTTAATGTATTACAAGCGAGCAATGGGCCCGGGAGTGAGTGAGTCATTTCCTCCTTCAGGCTCTCTATGGGGTTGGCCTGCAAGAATCCGATTTGGAATGAATTTGGAGTGACCCCTGATGTATTCTCACCCCCCACAAAGTAGCCTTTAAAAAAATATCTTTGTGCCTAACCGGACATGAGTTAAATGAAAAAATGACTCTGGGCTAGCCAATAACATAGGTCATCAAGCTAAGGGGCGGGAACGCAGCTGTTGAATGATGTTTGTGTTGCCTCACTTACCAAAAGTGTCTCTCCGGGAGGGGAGGAATGTCGGGGGGACAGCCTAGGACGAGGGGCAAACTCAGCCCTAGGCCAGAGTTTCTTAGAACAGCTACTGGATAAGGTTGCGTCATTCAGATGACTGCACTCGTGGGACCAGTGGGACATTTGGAATCTTAAAGAGAGTCAGACACGGACTTGCACTCACACTCACATGCAAAGACATCCCATGGTGGGTGCGTTCTGGAAAGGGCTTGCTTAGCTGTCAGCACCTGGTGAGGGCTGGACCTGAGGATTAGCAGGGTCACCTTGGCCAGGGAGGTGGGGGTGGATGGAAGAGCACCTGCCCTGCAACACATTCCCGTGGTGACAAGAGGCCTTGGTGACAATACACAGGCTTCCTAATCAGCTGAGCGTATCTGGGATAGGCACAGAGAGCAGACTGGAGTGAAAAAGCCAGAGGGAGCGAGGGAGCCAGCTCTAGTTTGCTAAAAGAGAGATTGAATTTCAACCCCCAGAGGAAGACAAAAAAGTGAAAATGCAAAAGGAAAATGTGAAACACAGGGTTTATTATTATTATTATTATCTTTATTTTTGGTGCTTTATTTATTTGTTTATCTATTTTAACAGGCACTTGTCCCTTAAATGGAGGAGCCCTGGGGGAGCAGTGGTTAAAGCGATCGCCTGCTAACCAAAAGGCCGGCAGTTCGAGGGCCTTCTCCGAGGGAGAAAGATGTGGCACCCAGCTTCTGTAGAGATTTACAGCCTTGGAAACCCTCCGGAGCAGTTCTTCTCTGTTCTTTGGGGTCGCTATGAGTCGGAACTGCCTCGATGGCAGTGGGTTTTGTCTATTAAGTAGCTGTGGACAGACAGGGGCGTGTGTGTTCCAATCAAGGTCCTCTTGGATCCTGCCTGGAGCTGCTTGGCATCTCTCTGACCTTTCTATTTGGACACAGGGGTGACGGGGAGAGGATGCCTCACCCTGCGCAGTCTGTCTGATCCCAGCGCACCTGCATTTTCTTATTCTTGAGACCTGAACGGGGCTGCTGAGCCCTGGGCCGCTCTGCAGTACCATCTTTGGTGCAGCTGTAACCTTAGCGGGGGAGCAAACTTGAGCCTCTTTAATCCTTACTCCAGACACCTCGAACTCCGGAGACCCGCGTATACGGCGCATGTGTTTTTAAGGGTTTTTCAGCTGTGCTGCTGAGAAGGTAGCTCAGTCCAAAGTTTAAGAAAACAAAAAACAAAAAAAAATTAATAAAATGGAAAAGGATTAATGGTACGCCTGTCTGAAACTGACCAGGAGATATTTTTGTAGCTGTAACATTTGTAGCATCAAAAATAATGTTATTCTATGCTCACCTACGAATGTTTTTCAACTCCTTTTTCCTTTTCTGGGGTCAAATGATGGGCACTAGGTTCCATCCCTTCTGCTTTGAGCCGTGAAAGAGTTAACGCAGAATTAAAAGTACAAGAGGGGTACGGGGGAAGGCTTGGAAATCAATTGCAACTAGTCTTGAATTGCACAACCGACTTTCAACGTTTTTTTTTTTTTTTTTCCTCAAGACATATATTTTCAGGAGGATGTTTTATGAATGGATAAGGCCTGACACACGAAGTGCGTGGGATCTGTTTGAAGGCCTCGTCTGGGTCAACTGTGACATCTGGCTGTTACAAATCTGGCATATTTGTGACTCACGGGTACACAAATAGTAATCCCTGATAGCGACCACTTGTGACTCCTGGCAAACAATGTCAAATGGCAGAGAACTCCTGTGTCCACCTCTGCTGAGCTTTCTGCTCATTCCAGCCCCTGATGCTAGAGTAAGTCCTGTGCTGGGTCAGGGAGGGGTGGCTCACGCTGTAGGTTTCTACGTCCTAGGAAACCAAGTCTTTGCCCAGCACAAGTGGCTGAGTAATGTACAGCTCCGGCAGCCTCCTACTCAAGCTCTCCTCTCAGGAAAGCCAGGTAGAGAGCGTGCGGTTCCCATAGCTGACGATCTGGGTTTGAACCCAGCTCACCCACGTCCTCAGCTGTGAGTAATGGCAAATTACTTACAATCTCTGAGCCTTGGTACCTTTTTCTCTTAAAAAAAAAAAAAAAAGTATAATTAGAGCTGTTAAAATAGCTAACATTTCTTGAAGCTTCCTACGGGCCAGACACTGTTCTATGTACAATGTATGAGTTATTTCTGTTAGGTTTGTTAAATATGATGCAGTTGGCATATTTTCTAGTGAGGTAACGAACACACAGCCATGCAGCAAGTAAGTGCTGGAACCAAAATTTCCTGAGCTTTTCCTGAGACTCAAGAACAATGGTTCTCAACTGGAGGCCATTTGTTCCCAGGGGACATTTGGAAATATCTGGAGATGTTTTTGGTTATCACGAATGGGGAATGTGGGGTGTTTTATTGGTATTTAGTAGGTTGAGGCAAGGGATGCTGCTTAACACCCTGCAGTGTTAAGCTTCCCACAACAAAAGTATCTTGCCCAAAATAGCAATAAGTACCTACAATGAGAAATCCCATCTGGGGCCTGTTCTCTTAACCATCACCCTAACTCCCCAGGTAATACCTACCTAGAAGGGCTTTGGCAAGTATTAAATGGGGTAATGCAGGTAAAGCACTAAGCATGGTGGCTGGCACATAGTATGTGCTCAATAAACTTAAGCTACCACTCCTGCTGCTGCTATTAAGTTTTTCATCCTCAACCTTTTTTCTCTATTATTAGCAATGTTGTAAAGGCTACGTAGACCTTGGAGGCATCTCCCTTTGCTGTAGAGCCTATGAGGTAGATTTCCTCCAGTTTTTTCTCCCTAGTACTTGCTAACATTGTTCTGCTCTCACCTAAAGGCTTCAAAGTTCAGATCTCCATGGGCCATATGGCCATATGGCCATATGGCTGGCTTCCCCTGGGACCCAGAGCCTGATAGCCTTGTTGGTAAGGTGGCTCCTATGCATCACGCAAAGTGCACCTGGATAAGTTGGGCTTGAGCAGTAGTCTTCATCTCCAATGATGGATAACTAGCGGATTCATCCAAGAATGGGGAAAGCCCATTTTCCAAGAAAGTTAGGAAGCTGGCTTCATGGATAAAGACATTTATGTGGTTTATGTCTTCCTGTATGCGTCTATTGTTGTTGTTGTTAGTTGCGGTCAAGTCAGTTCCGATTAATGGTAACCGCGTGCATGCAGAGTAGAACTGCTCCATAGAGTTCTCAAGGCTATGACTCTTCAGAACCAGCTCACCAGGCCTATCTTCTGAGATTCCTCTGGGTGGGTTTGAACTGCCAAACTTTTTGCTGGTAGTCGAGCACTTAACTGTTTATGACACCCAGGTACTCCTTGTTATGTGTGTAAACCAAAAAAACCAAATCCATTGCCATTGACTCTTCTAACTCAAAGCAACCCTGTAGGATAGGGTAGAATTGGCCCACAGGGTTTCCAAGGAGCAGCTGGTGGATTCAAACTGCTGGCCTTTTGGTTGTCAGCTGAGCTCTTCAGCCATGGTTCAATTAATAATTTAATTAACTCAAGAATATCTCCAAGATTCTCTTTTTCCTTGTAAATTGTGTTGTAAAGAGGACTGAAGGATCAGCAAATGTGTTACAATAAATTACAGTTTGGGGGAACAATGGCTTAATTGTTTTCTTCTTTTAACTTCTCCCACAAGGGAGAACAATTTTGAGCTCCAAGCAAAGAGTATTAGTCATTGGTGAGGATCAACTGAAATCCTGTAGCTAAAGTGTTCCTTGTCTTGTAGTGTAGCCTGTCAGTGAGATCAACGTCGTAGATACCAGCTTTGCTCAGGGCCACTATCATGTCAACGTATGGGAAGCAGTAAGCCAAGAGGCTTAGGCAAGTAGGTAACAACCACAATAACACAATTACAATGCATCTACTGAATATTTACCATGTACGACTTTTTTACCTAAGTGCATAAAGGAGGTACTTACTGATTTAATC